>NW_015668442.1:1211881-1250947 GCF_001515625.1 Sinocyclocheilus rhinocerous
AAAAAAACTTTTTAAATTTACACTTTTGTAAATTTAATTTGCTGCAGACACCAAAATGGGACAGCTCGTCTTTGACCCTTAAGCTTGTTTCCTCCATGGGACAAAAACAAAATAATAATAAAAGGTAATTGCTATTTTTGATCTCACTTTTTTTTCCTTGCAATTCTGTTTTTATGCCGGAATTCTGACTTTTTTCACAAAATTAGAAGATACAAACTCAGAACTGCGAGAAGTAAAACTTACAATTCTAAGGGGGGAAAAAATTATAATTGGGAGACGTTAATTCAAAATTCTGACAATTTCTCTCTTTTTTTTCGCAATTCTGTTTTTTGTTCTTGCCATTAAGATTTACGATTTTTTTTCACGCTGGTGAGATTCTCACAATGTTCTCAAAATTGCAGGTTTATACTTTGTATTGCGAGTTACAAATTCACAATTGCAAAGTAATACCTCAAAGTCAGAATTGATAGTTAGAAAAAAGTAAAAAATGTGAAATAAGTCGCCATTACCTTTTTTATTGTTTTTATCCCATGGCGGAAATTGGCTTTTTCATATAGTTTTATTATCTCAGTGTCCACAAACTATCACACAGAAAACTACTGTACACTTATAAATCCTAGAAAATGAGTAGAAACTCTACACTACAGGAGAGAAAATACGTACTATTTCTCATACTGTACATAATCAGAAAACACATTTCTTTTAATGCCGAGTTCACACTGCACGATTTTAGCCCGATTTTTCACTCGCCGACAGGTTTTGTAGTAAAACCTTTCACTTATGGCTTCTAAGGCTTGTTTTTCTCATGCTGCATTATCCATCATTCTGTACTTAACTGTCCTCATAATATACATTTTCTCGGAGCAGATAAACTCATCACAATATGGACACCTTCATCGTCCTGTCAGGTTAACTGCACATCCAAGCAGCTTTATAGCGGTTTGACAATCAGGTCATGAAATGTAAATGCTTTAAAGGGGTCATATGATGCGATTTCAATTTTTCCTTTCTCTTTGGAGTGGGGGTCGTCACATGTGGTTGCCGCAAGCCCGCCGGACGCTCCTTCGTCGAATCTGCCGACCGCGCCGTTCTCAAGCCCGACCGCCTCTGCTCACTCAATACTCTAGGACGAGGCTCACTCTAGGCCTCCGGCCTCCGCTCACTCAAGGCCGTGGTGTGTGACGCTGTTTCGTTGTGAAAGCGAAACTACTTTGTTTGGCCTTCCAAAAGAGGACACGACTAGAAATCAGTGGTTAAGTTGTATTTAAAACACTGTCAAATAATGTTCTTTTTAGCAGCATCATATGACCCCTTTAAGAAATAATAAACTCTGGATGTCTTCTTCTATTTCAAGGATATGTTAGAATATCTAAATTAAAGTGCATATATGCTGCATGGAACCAACATATTTAAAGGTAACTCCAGAGGTTTGTTCTTATATTATGCATGTACAGTCGCAGAAGCTAGAACATACTGCACACAACTTTGATGTCTCTACATAAAAGCTATACAGTTACACACAAACAATGAAAGGGTTAGCTGGTATATATTTAAAAAAAAACAATAATAATAATAATACATTTCTGGCATCGTTTACTCACTCGCGTCTTTGACATATGGATGACTTCTTTCCGTGAAGCAGATGTTTACAGTTGCTTTTTTCCACACAACGCAGGTGGACGCGGACAGATGACGACAAGCTCCAAAAGGACCAAAAGTACCATAAAACCGTTATAAATGTAATCTATGTGACTCCGTGCGCTACATTCCAAGTCATATGATACCACTATGTAAGGAAACTATGAAATTTAACAAGCTATTCAGCGAGAGACTTGAAGGCCTAATTTAAATCTGGCGCGTTGGCAACGCCAAAAACTGTTTCATTTGCTGCAAGCGGAAGCGTTGCGGCCTGCATTCCATATAAGGACAAAAAGGAAGAAACGTAAAGGTAATGGGCTATAATAAATATAATAGAAATAATAATAGCTGTGCGTATATATGGCTGTATGTGTTTATATTATGTTGGATTGTCTTTTTTTACATTCTTATATTTTCATTTTTACTTTCTGTGAAACGTTTGTTTATGTTGCATTTCTATGAACGCATATGCAATTCATTATTTAAATTAATCTCTATAATTAAAAAAAAAGAAAAGAAATAAAAAAACCTAGCCATAAATTTCAATTTTGTCTTTCTCACTACAATAAATTGTTATGTGCGCTATCTCTTTGAGACTAAGCCGGTTCACGTGATCCCCAAATCTGTGTATGTGTTTTATTCTCTTCTCTGACTCCCAGGCTTATTAGTTTCTTTGAGGTCTATTTAAATCATGCAACATGGCTTAACGTGAGACCATTAATCTCCTTTTAAATTGAACCTCTTTCCAAATGACCTGGGTCATCGCCAAGAGCTTTAGATGAAAAGATTGGAACTTGTCAATACTGGAGACAGAAAGTACATGTCATTTACTGAAAAGTTCACAGTGAGGATGTTGTAAATCCCGGCAAACAGTGAAACAAACTTTGACCTCTCTTCTTGAGGATGAGGAAGACGAACACAGAATGGAGTAGCAGTGGGAGAAATGAAATGTCAGTATGCCCATGTCTCTAAATCTGTCAAATGTCTTTGTCAAATGTCAAAGAAAAGTGAGGAAAACTGACAGATTATCTAGCGCTCGCTAACAGCAACTTAATGTGCTTCACCTTAAACTGTGTATTGTGACATAGGCCTACATATAGTGAACACTGGGGAAAACTGAGCTAAATGACATAATTGTCAAATTTACTGAGTTTGGTGGAGTGGGTACGAAATTCCACGAAAAGGGCAGATGCTTTACGGCAGCAACAAATGCAAGTGTACAGCTATCCACTTACGACAACGAATTCCATTCCTGTAGGGGGCTCAAAGTACATTTGCTTTAAGGATTTTATTTTAAAAATGATGAGGCAGTGCAACATATTTAATTTGTTTTAAAATATTAAATATTTTTATGATTGTATACTACATCATATCCTATAGTGAACAAAAACTGTCATAGTGTTAAACACCATAAAGTTGATCATGCATTATTATTATTATTGCATATTTATGGCAGATCAGGGGATGATCAAATGATCAAAGCAAGAACGTTTTGAAGGCATTTTTTATTTCAATGCATATGCCAAAAAAATAACACGTATTCCGATTGATATTTCAAACACTTTCTTCAGTTCTTCTGATGCGCGAATGAGGAACAGTAAATCATATGCTTCAAAACTATAAACACTCTGAAGTTGCACTTCAAGCTTGCTTCACTGTGATGAAGTTGAACAAAGAGAGAAGAAGAGATACAGAAAGAGACCAACAGATGGACTTTTTTCAATCTAAGAATTGCAACTGAGACACTTGAGAAATTTTGTAAATAAACATTAAAATGTCACAAACAAAAATAAATAGCCAAGACAGAAGCAGCAGAGATACATACAATATTAAATATGACCTCCCAAGATCACCTAAAATTAACTAACAGACATGCAAGGTTGATATTAATGGCTGTTTAAAAGCCAGTAAATCAATTGTCTGAGCATTAGAATGAGATGCATTCAGACTACATTATCAACCCCACCGTGGATCTGTGGAGAGACGGTCGCTGTCCGAGGTGCTGAAAGAGTTTAAATACAGAAATACAATAAAAACAGTAATATTGTGAAGTTCTATTGCAATTTTATTTTTTTGTAGCATTATTTTTTGTAGTAATTTTCAGCAGTCATCTCTCCAGTGTCACACGATCCTTCAGAAATCATTCTAATATGCTGAATCTTAATTATTCTAAACATTTTAGATGCGTGTGTGTTTGTACCATGTTATGATGACAACCACTTAACAGGAAAACAAAGAAATTAAAAAGAATATCTAGGGGGGAAATGTCTCTTAACGTGATTTAACGGAATTATGCAAATGATCATAATTATTTTTTATGAAACTGGTCCGATCTCCATAATTGTTGCAGGTCTCGTGACACCTTATAAACGCTGTGTGTTTAGGCCTTACCAAACACCAGGCTAATTATGCAGTGACTAAAACCAGTGCTATTACAGACATGAGGCCATGACTCAGCCCTGATCCTGACCTCTGACTGAAACAGAGGACGGCCTGCTGGCTAAATGTGCATATGCACCGTGAAAAACAGCCTCTCTGCCAGAAAACCAACTTCAAACACTCCACTAAAGGTTTATTGATCTTTGCGGATTGCAGCCTCTTAGGAACACAAAGGAACTTTTAAAGTTAATTACAGGTTTAATAAAGAAGAAAAGCAAGAGACACAAGATAGTTAATTATCAAATAAAAGTCAAGTGTGAAATGCATAAATGCAATGAAAAAAGCTGCCTAGGTAATTAAAAAAGCTGTGCATACTATTGCATAGCATACAAAATGAATTTTCACCCACCATGAAAAGATACATTAATTTAACTTAATTATTAAAAATAAGTAATATCCACAGGTAAATTTGTGTCAAATATGAGTCTTTTATATTTGACAAAGCATAAACATAGACCAGCATTTCCTGGAAGTTGTAACAAAGAATAGAATAGAATAGAATAGAATAGAATAGAATCTTCACCGAGAGTTTGATTTACAGGTGATCTGACCAATCATAAAGAAGAATCTACCATTTCGTCTGACAAACAAACCAGACAGGAGAGTAGATTAACGTTGGTGGACTTGAACTTGAAAAATGTTGTGGGTTGACATCTTTCTGTGGTTGAAACAAGATACCTTCTGATGTTCATTCATGTTTATTTCATGCTATAACTAGTAAAGAAGAAGAGATGCGCGGTTTACGTGTCGCTTGAACTGAGGCGCTACAGCGATCTGTCACAACACATCAAAGAGCCACAAAACTGTATTTATTATTTGAATTTCTTGAAAAAAAAATAACATTTGAAAGCTGAGACTTTGTTTCATACCAGAAGTAACCTGCTTTGTCTTGTCTGTCGGCGTATTGTCAGTGTCCTCTTTGCTCTGTGATGTATTTTTTACTGCGTGAGAGCGCCATGGCTTGCTGGACATAGTAACAGTAACTAAGGAGGGTGGGTCTTTGCAAAGGGTCAATTGTTTCCTGATAAATACTTAACTGATTTTAAAAGTAATCAGGAAAGATTGTCTCGGTTACGTATGGTAACCCTCGTTCCCTGAAGGAGGGAACAGAGACGTCACGTCGAGAGTGACCGACTGAAAGGGAACCCAGAACATCATATTCACTCAAAGTCAGCATAAAATCGCTTTTACAACAACAAAATATAGAACATAGAAATATAGAACATGGAAATAAGTTTGGCAGGACTTGATTGGATGAATGTAAATGGAGTGGATTTTGATTTCATGTGGACTTGAACTGCGGGATGTTATAGATATGTGTGCTGTTGGCATGTGGACGAGTGCTCTGTGCGCCCAACGTTTCTCAAATTCACTTTTCAATGTTTCATGAGACCACATAAAACCATTAACAGGTTGAGAGGTGTACACATCCACTGTATCTGTTTCAGAAGAAGTGAAGAACATCCACACTGATCAATGGAAACCAGAGGATGAGGAAAACGAGCCTGTGTTTATGGTGATACGTGAACATGCAGTAAAACATACTATAGATTCCCCATGTGATCATCACCAACAACACTTAAGTGAACCTGATCAATATGATCTTCACAGAGTGTGCAGTACATATGTTTCATATGTGAGTTCAGCTCCAAACTAAAGAATGAACACATTGAATGATTCAGTGGATGAAGATGAATTCTTAGGATGCAGATACCATCACAACAAGTATTGTATTATTAATACAATTATTTAGAATAGATAATGTGTATAAAATCATGATATTATGATGACTCTATGAATATGTCCTTCAACACATGGTCTGAAAAAAAAAAATTGGTTGGTCTTGGTCACTTTTCATTTCTTATATTTAAGTACGACTCCATTTACCATTTAAGTACCATTTTATGTATATACTGTATAATAATAATAATAATAATAATAATAATAAAATATCTACATTAAAAATCTGTCTCTCTCTAGTAAAAAATAACATAATAAAAATAAATTATTAAAATAAAAGAATGGTTTTATTACACTTTTATACAATTAAAATCAATTAATTATGTAAAATTACATAACATTTAAAATAATACATTTTAAATAAAATGCAGCTAAACAGCCAACATATATATTGGCCACTTAGTTTCTTATATTAAAGTACCACTCAATTTACCACTCAAAGTTACATTAATGTAAATATAATAATAATAATAATAATAATAAAAAATCTACAGTAAAACATCTCTCTCTCTCTAGTTATTGAAAGTAAATGATCAATAAATAATGTATAAATTGTTACAAATCTTAACAGCTGGCCTGACTGGACCAGCAGGGAAAAAAGTCTTAGTGTTGATCCATGTTAAATGAGACACAATGAGCTAATGGGAAACCAGATGCTGAGATTAAAGTTCCTTTATTAGGATGAACTCATTCAACATCCTCATAATGAACTTATCACAAGTGCATTTGATCTATTTCATGTTCATTTTTGTGTGGTAGATGTAGTATTCATATTTCACTCTGTCTTTCCTATTCACATATCCCGACTGTCTTTCTGTCCCCGGCTCCTGAGAGAAGAGTAAAGCCCCGTCTTAATGTGTTAGCACATGACACATGCCCCCATTACCCATAAGTCTGTGAGCAGACAGAAGTGGGTTCACCCTCAGTGCAGCCTGCTGCAAAATGCATATAGGAGCCTATATAGCACGTCTGAGGCAGCTATGAGAGCAGCGTTTCCCCAGCACGTCTCCCCTGAGGACCGCAGAGAGAAGGGTGGACCTCTCATCTATCCGTTATTGGCACATTAACGCTCTTAGTGTGGCGCTTTGTGACCTCGCAGAGGTTCAGAAGCCTTTTCCAGAAAGTTCCAGTAGAAACTGAGTCTTCCCTGTGGAGCGGCGTGCTCCTCTGTGGGCCGCGAGGGACTTTTTAAGTCTGCTCATTGTGATTTTCTGGCTGAGCACAAGTTCTCTACGGCAGCCTCCGCGCAGTTTTAGTCTTCAAGATCAGATGATGCCGCCCAATATCCCTAAAACAGAGAGAAAAATATGAAAACCATCAAAGCTGGATCATATAAACCAAATCAAATGGCAATTGTTGCTAGGCGGCCTTTGTCAATGAGTGCACCCTCAAGACTGTAGAAACCAATACGCTGATCTGAAGAGCCTATAATATAACATCCTAAAATGGGGTCTGTGGTCAACTGAGGGGTCCGTCTCATGTAGCCAGGGGTCCACAATATTATAGACTTCAATCACTTTTTCAGAGGCCTAGATTCCATAAGTATATTTTACATTAGTTTTCTCTGTAAGCATTAAAAAAATCATCAGTAAAAAAAAGATCTCAGTGTTAAATATTTTATTAGCTAAAAAAAGGTATTTGAAAATTTGAAATTAAAAGTTTAGAAGACTGTATACTTGATGATGCAAAACTCTATACCTATATATATATATATAGAGAGAGAGAGAGAGAGAGAGAGAGAGAGAGAGAGAGTTTTGCATCAAGTGTACAGTCTTCTAAACTTTTAATTTATAAACACACACACACACACACACACACACACAAACAATTAATAAAATTAAAGAATTAACAAAAATTGTTTTATTGAAATTATTTTTAATCTAGCTAAGATTTTAATCTAGCTAAAATATATATATATACAGTGGGTACGGAAAGTATTCAGATCCCCTTAAATTTTTCACTCTTTGTTATATTGCAGCCATTTGCTAAAATCATTTAAGTTAATGCTAAAATGTAAAACATATAAAATTATTATTATTTAACTAACTAGCTAAAAATCTGTTTTAATCAAAATGTAGCCAAAACAGCTAAAAAAGGCTAGAAGTAAAATATATATTTTTTTAAATATTAACATTTTAAATAAATAAAATAAAATATAAACATTAAACCTGTTTAAAACAATTTAGGTTAATATCAAAATAGATATAAATACATTTTTCAAACAAAAAATGAAGCTGAAAGCCAAAAGAAACGTATTTAATTAAAATATTATAAACTACTTAAAAATATGAAAAAGTATTTAAAAATATTAAAAATAAAAAACGTGAATTACTTAAAAATATTAAAAAGTATTTAAAAATATTAACAATTAAAATAAATAAAATTAAATAGCAACACAAGTTTAAAACATTTTATTCAAGTTAATTTTATTGTAAATAAATAAATCAATAAATTCAAAGGTAGCTGAAACAGCCAACAACAACAACAAAAACATATATATTTTAATTAAAAAATATTTAATAAATAATAATAATAAACATGAACACTAACCAGTTTAAAACATTTGAAGTTAATTGCAAATCAGATGTAGCTGAAACAGACTGAGATCTGGCTTGTAGAGGAGCACATACCATCACAGTAGTTCACAGTAGGCCTGTCTTGAAAGGTTTATGATGCTAAAAATCAATTTCTTGCTGGAGAAAATGTCTTGGGTTTTAAGCATCTGAGTACGCTATCAAAAAGAGCCTAGGTATTTTCCTGTGTGATTTTTTGTTTGCTCATTTCTTGTGTACGTAGGACCAGGATGTAATCTGGAAAAACCAATTTATGCAGCCGTTTCTCTGGCCGTCGTTTCATCATTTCTCTAGCATGTTATATTGGTGGCGATGCAAACAAAACAGTTCTCGATTCAAAGAAAGTTTAAGAAAACCTTGAAAAACAACAACACAAATATTGATAAAAAAGTTCTTTGCTGAAACCCAGATGCTCCTAAGTACCTTACTTCTAGACAAACGGAATAAATAGAAGACCTGCAGCTGATCTGTTCATTCTGTTTAGATGCATCCACTGATCATTTTCAGATGCATCCACATTTGCATAGACTAATGCATGAAATAGTGTAGCCCAAATCATCGTATGTTGAAAATACGTATGAAGGTATATGGCAGAGTGTTGTGGCAGAGGGTGGCACTCAGCGCAATAATCAGCCACAGAGAGCAGCCGTTCTGATAGGATTACTCTATGAGATCTCGAACCGTCTCTCTCTCTCATGTCTTTATCCTCTCATGCCGTGGAAGCTGTTGTTTGACAGTCGCTGGAGGAAAGCATGTCTGCTCTCTCGAGGCAGGGATTTAACAGCAGACGCACTTAATAGAACTCTTGCTTTCCTCATCACTGTCAGGCGACTTCAGTTAGTTTACACATTAAACCCCTCATTTGTGTTCAAATGTCTCATAATATTACAACAATACTAGAGAACACCTAGCATGTCCAGGGAAGGAGTGAGTGTTTGTGTTCCCTGAACAGCAGACTACACTAGATATTCCTGCTAAAGAGTAGCATTATTTGTTGTAAGGGTGTTTACATAGATCTGTTTCAAAAACCGACGCTGTTTCAAAAAATGACATGGTAACTGATTTTTAAGCGTTTTAATGCTAATCGTTTATTTTAATTGCAGTTCTTTTCACTTTTTATGACATCAGTGGCTTTCATGGCTTCAGGCCCAGCTATTGTAATCTGAAAAGAAAAGAGAAACATTAAAACTGAAAGTGTAGATTAAAACAAAACAAAACCAAAACCAAAAAGACACAAACAAACACAAGTTTACCACAAATCTGCAATGGTTTACAAAGCTTATAGTAAGTCAGTATTAAACATTCATTTATTTAAAGCTATAGCACATAAAAAATATCTATCATTTTATCTCCTCCTTAAAAATAATTGGTGATAATAATGATTTGTTAAAGCAATATTACAGCTATTTATTAATCTTTTTACAATTTTACTTCTAATTTAAGTTCCTCAGCAAAAGGTAAGCCAAGAACAGCTTTAAATGAACAGGTTTGTTTTGGTTTTATCCAGTTTAAGGGCTAGTTTAGATGAGATTAGACTGTGACGGGTTGTTTACCTTGTAGAACGAAGGCCTGTAAATACAGCTACCGCCATCCTCATCAGCTCTGAGGTCAGCTGGGGTCATTTAGAGGTCATGTGGGGGCGGGCTGTTTAGTGGACTATAGAGACGGTCATGTGACCAGAAGGAGGAAGAAAGAGCAAAAAACAGCAAGCAGAAATCCCCCCAAAAAAGAATCAAGGTCAAAAAGCCACCGCTTACATTATTCAATCTTAAAATATCAAATATGACAATATGTGGAATTACTTTCCATGTGCAACAGTACTGTATCTATAGAGTCTAGCAAAGTTGCCATTAATAAAAGAGTGTGATTAAAGATATATTAGTGGATAATTAACTTCTACGATATGCTTTACCACAGAAGAGTCTCATTTGTTTTCAAGTAGAAAGAATTAGAACAGATAATAAGGTAAGTTTATAATTGCACATTTATTTCAAGCTGCTGGGTACGGTATATTACAAATAAATGTAATTGTGCCGGCTGCAATTCAATTGAATTCTACTGTCAAAATAGTTACATGCATCAGATAAATTTTTGAAAGAAATACTAGAAATTCAGAGGGGACAAATATACTTTTTGGTTTATTTTCACTTTTTTGTGAGCTTAAAGGATTTATTGTTTTCCATTTTATTTTCCTCATCATAAGATACTGTACGCTACACTTTTGATGATAATACACAGCAGATGTTAGTTTAGATTATGAAGTTTTACCAAAGTAAACAAGGACAAAATGTGCTCTCAAACACAACGATATTTTTTTCTTTCAAAAAGTTTATTTTATAATCAACTGAGACGAGAATTAAAGGGCTTACACAAGCTTACAAAGATTATAGCTCTTAACAGAAATGTATTAAACTGCCACCACCAGTACCACAATAATTTTCATTACTATCACTTTTTAAACTTCAGCATACATTTGATTAGGCTTTTTATAGTTTTAACTAGTTCATCTTTAGTCAACAGTATTTGGTTTAGAAATGACCATTGCACTTTGCTGTGCACTTAAAATGCATTACAACAAGTTTTCAAGGATACACAATGTGCCCAAAACCACTGTCTTGCACAAGCAATGCTTCGGTTTAGTCTTTTATTGTTTTTTAAATGCTCTGTCGCTATTTTTAACCCATCCGCGCTATATAACATACTAATGGAAAGCCAACATTAGTGCCGTATAAAGGCTTATATGGGCTATAATGCATTAGAATTGCACAGTAAAGTGTGCAGGGGTAACTCTCATATCTCAACTGAAATTATGAAATTGAATTGGGAATTTTAGTCATTTGGATTAACTGCCCAAAACGGTCAATTCAGACGCTCTTCAGAAGGTCTAAAAGTAGATCGCTCACTAGAAGAAAACACCTATTACCACAGAGCTCATTAAAGGGTTTAAACGCTCAACACAAAAACCAGACAAAACTACGCAGGCTTTTCTCATCGCAACTGAAACTGCACATAATCATTTTTTTTTCACGACATGCTCCTATAAGCCCTTTAACGCTGAAGAACTTTCCATTTAGAAAAGAGAAAGGAAGGAAAACACCTATTACCACAGAGCTCATTAAAGGGTTTAAACGCTCAACACAAAAACCAGACAAAACTACGCAGGCTTTTCTCATCGCAACTGAAACTGCACATAATCATTTTTTTTTCACGACATGCTCCTATAAGCCCTTTAACGCTGAAGAACTTTCCATTTAGAAAAGAGAAAGGAAGGAAAACAACATTTGCACTGAGATTTTCTTTTACTTTTTTTTTTTTCTCTAGTTAAAGGTAAAATTTACAAGGGACACATTGAAGCTGATCACCCATCAAAAAAAAAGTATCTACAAAAATGGACCTGCTAAATCTAAACATCGTACTCCTCATATAACTCCGCCCCTAACCGCTAGTGCCCGCCTCCCTCCGACATAAGTAGGTCTATTTGAATTCTGATTGGTTCTCTGATTCAAACTACATAATCCAGTGATCCGTAATGTTCCGTTTGTGGGGGTCGTCCAGAATCAGTTCCACAGAAACGTAATTTTACCCATCAGCTATTTTTGTCGTTTTGGTTGATTTTATTTGCAAAAAAGGAAATAGAGTCCATAGAAAATCCATTACTTGGGAGGGCACATGAAGGACTGTAGCAGGTCAGAACCGGGAATACGGCTGCTCTCTGTACACTCCTTTGCTTGTCCTTGCTGGTGGCGCCTTGTTGCGGTTGTTTGTCCATTCCTCCGGGCCTGAAGAGGGAGACAAAGAGCAAAGGTCAGAAAGCTCATTAGTCATTCAGGCCTTGTTAGAATGCTTTAATTAGTGCAGTCTGTAGTGAAACACGCTCATTAAACGCTGAACAACATTTGTGAGACCTTCACGCAAATGCATGTTTCATAGGCTAACAGTGACGTGTTTGAATGCATACTCTAATATATTTTAGTCAATGAAATAGGTATGTGATGGTTGTGTATATTGCATGGTCGATACCATGTGATAAATTGACAATTTACAGTAATTTTAATGAAACTTGACATTAAAAAAAAGCTGAACAGAATAACCAAGATTTTGAAATGAGGTGAAAATATTACAATTGTCATGTTTTGATGGCGTGCCGAAAACCTGTCAAGAATATGCCCAGATCATATTTCACCCCAAAAAGAAATAAAAAATATTCTGAATCATGAAAAAAATAAGCATATTTTAAAACAAATTAGACTGTTTTGCATTGTGATGCATTCGCAGTGTAAAAAAATACATGCAATTTAAATTGTAAATTATTAAAACACTGCAATACTTGCCTTTAATTTACTTGTATGCTGACATTATTTAAAAAACCATGTATTACAATAAAAAAAAAGTGAAAATCCGCTATCAGACAATAATAGAAAAAAAAACCTCATATCTGAATTAAATCTGGACATACTGCAATGGAATGGAAATATATTAATAAAATATAATAATTTCACAATGCAAAAATCGAATAATTTAATAAAAAAAATAAAGCTTGTTTTCAGGATTATTGAGATTTTCGCATTAAGTAGACTTACATTATTGACTTACATTTTGTGTTATTACATTGTTGTCTTAACTAACTTTGAAAAAGTAATTTTTAGTAAGTTTTTACTCTTGTTTCCAAAATGTAATAATCAATCTTTTGATGATGACTTTACTTCTTCAGTAGCCCCTTATAATTTTTAAAATTCAAGTCATCATTTTTGAAAAATTCATATATATATATATATATATATATATGAAAGTATGAAAATACTGAAATAATTAGCATTTATTGATTGATTGATTTATTTGCTGTAATGCAACGTTGAGTGTGTTTCTGTGAGATTCACTTGTCCGCCAGTAGAGTGTAATTTCTTTGTGAGTGTGTGTTAAAAAGGTTCTTTGCTCTTCCTCCCAAGAGGACTCTGACAGTGATTTGCTGTCGAACATGCAGCAATCCAAAGCCCCTTCAAATGTGATTTTTACACAACAACATCAATCTTTAAAATAACAAAGCCCAAGAGTCACGACACCATCCACTATCTTCCTCTCCGAGCTCATGGCACCGCTGATAATTTAGCCCAAATAACACTGACAATCAGAGAGAAACGTCCCCAAACTATCCTGCCTTTGTCCTTCACCTCAGAAAGAACAAAACAACTTTAATTGCAGCAGAGGATCAAATAGCCACTTGAAAGGGGTTTAGTGGAGTGCCCTCGAGCGAGAGGTTACCGCCGCCATTAGCGTAACAGCAGAGCTCATTCACGAGCGTCCGTGTCGATGAACGAGAGCGCTATCGATGCTAGCTTTTGTGTGATCTTGCTCTTTTTCAGCTCTTCTTAGGGACAGGAAGGCACAAAGGCCGTTGCTCTAAAGTCACTCGTTTTTTTCAGACTGGGAGCCGTAGCCAATAATCTTTAATTAGAGAGCTGTCAATCTCAGGTTAGCCTGCGCTGGCTTCAAGAAAAGGGTTCATGCGCACTGTCCTTGCGTTTAGAAAGAACAAGGATGTGCATCAGCCAGATAATAGGGAGATCTCCTTTGAACTGTCAAGCTGTCTATGCGTTGTACCACCTGGAAACGTGTTAAGTTGAGTGTTATGGATTGCTTATGTGTGTGTCAGTGTAGAGCTGTGTGTTTCAAATGTGGTCGCAAAGTGACAAACGACTGGAAAGCGACATAGAGGAAATGTGAAAGACAACGAGAAAATGTAAAGTCACTTTTAAGATGCAATTACACAGCCATTTCCATTTTTGTCAAATCAGTTCTGTAGTCTAATTTAAAGTTCTGTCATGTCCAAACAAGCCATCTAACATTGTTACATCTCATTTCCTTGTGCTTTATTATATTTATTTACTGAGTTTGATAACACAAGCACCGCTATTGCTAGTTCTTAACCTTAGAAAGGTTTACTGTTGAACCTGGTGTAAGATAAATAAACAAAGACTTACATCACATGTCTATATTTATTACGGGAACATTTCTTTGTTAAGGTGGAAATGTCACCACTGATGATTTTTATTTTTTTACCCTTTTACTATTTTTTAAATCATAGTTTGTAAAATATAATAATTAATATTTTATTTATAATGAAATTGTTAGAACCCCTGACAGATCTGAAAATATTGACCTTTTTTGCCTCCAAAACATGATTTAATTTCATAATGTTCATGAAACATGCAGATGGTTGCTCTGAGCACATCAAATATCAGATGAAGTCGTACTGATTTTATCCACTTTTAACTTTTATATTTTTATATTTTCAACAAAAACAACTGAAACCTCTTAAATATGACAAGTGTTATAACAATTTTGGTCACCACTGTATATACAGGTGCATCTCAATAAATTAGAATGTCGTGGAAAAGTTCATTTATTTCAGTAATTCAACTCAAATTGTGAAACTCGTGTATTAAATTATTGAGATGCACCTGTATAATACATAATTAATGAATAATAATTAGTATTAAAATAATAATATGTAATACTATATTTATAATTATATAATAAAATATATAATTAAAATGTAGAAATAATACATAGTACCTAGTATTAAAATAACAATTCATATTTATAATGTCTTTATGATAATTTGTATTTTAATGAGGAATGTACATATTTTAAAAGTAACATCTGGGTCTGGATCAAGAATAAAACATAAAATAAAAATCGTAAAGTCTATACATAAATAAAGTCTATACATAGATAGGCATTTGGGAAGCAGAAAAAAAATGAAGACATGGTAAAACTTTCCAAAGTTTTAACATAGCCTTCATATAACAAAAATTTCTAGGACATAAAACTGACCTGAAGAAACCTATAAAATGAAAGTTTTAAAACTATATGCTGAACAAAACTAGGTTTTGATTCTGTTACAAATATCTCTTATAAATAATACAATTGTAAACATGCACACGAATGCATCAATCTGAGAAACTGCCCACAAATGCATCTGTACATACACACTAAAAGCACACACACATTAATATTCTAGCTGCTGAGAAATACAATGGCACGTCTTATCTTTTTTGCTTGGACAATGAGCTTACAAAAGCTACATCAGCAGTTTCAGAGAATTGCAATTCTTCTTCAGATATCTCTGCCATATTTATGCTATTCTGTACCTACAGTGTCCGTAACCGCAAACTTGTTTGCCTTTCACAGAGCGCGTGTCCGACAGCATTTTGATTCTTTTGCTGCATCCGAACCTGTCTCCCTTCAACATTCATTGTAAATGCCTGTTGATGTAAATACAATACACTGCAACCAAAAGCCTTGCAATGCCAGCAGTATTTATGACAAGAGCTGTACAGCAGGAGCTCTGCGTTCTTTGGGCAAAAGACAGACTCAAAGTTCATGCACTAACTGGAAGTATTATGAAACAAAAAAAAAAACAACTCTTACCGTAAGAGTCATATGATTCTCCGCTGATACCATGGCTGTATTCATAATAATCATCTGAACTGTAAAAAGAAATGAGAGACAGAAATTTAGAAAGGCTTTCTTAAGATATACATGTAAAGTGCAGGGTATATATGATTTCTCATGTACAGAAATGTAATTAAAAATCTCAGAAATTAGACATATATTCAGACCAATCCTATATAAAAATATATGCATACAATTTAAATGCTATTCATTGTAATTTTATTAAGCAAAATAAAAGTAATGTTGTGTGACTGGCTGTAAATATGATCCATTTTAATGATCCATTGTCCAAAAAAAAAGAAAAGAAAAAAGAAAGCAAAACTTTCAGTTTGCACTGTATGTGTTTTGTATGTGCATTTATATACGGACAGAGGAAACGAAAGCGAGAAAGAGGTGATGAGAGTTCAAGGCATGTGTCTGCTTATTTATTTGACATTGTCTGCTCCCTATTTAAATTGACAAAGCAACATCTCAGCAGCCACGTGAAGCAGAGTAACCCATCGGAGAAGCTATTTTCCGAGCAGATTTGCAGTGCGCCTTCCTTTCATTCCTACGTCTCAGAAGTTTTGCTCCTGGGTCTCTGTTCCCTTTCTGCCTCCAAATTGAGTTTTTTTCCCATAGGCCCTCAGATGAGCTGTCCAGTGTCAATCACAACTGACTGTGAACCATATCCCGGTGTAATTCCACTGGCCTCAGTAAGGATGGCGCCATGAGAAATAGAAGCCTTGCTGGAAAATAAAAAGATGCTCTCCAGTTCTCTTAGCTTTCACTATTGAGGATTCTTCAGATTTTGACATTTTGTTTCTAGTCTATTCTACTCTATTCTATTCTATTCTATAGCAAGTCCTTCATGCTTTGTTTTATATCAGCTTCCTTAATTTCTTATTTACTGTGTGGAGACGTGCTGATATCGCGTTTGGTCTCGTTCTGTATCGCGTATCTTGTCAGTGTTTGCGCTTGCTTGGCCATTTGTTGTGGAGAAAATAAGGAAAGTGTGTTCAAGCGCCAGCAGAAAACAGTGTAAAGAAATACTCTTTGAGAGAAGCAGTCTTTATCAGCGGAAGTTAAAAGCAGCTTGTAAGTGTATTTACTTGTCTCATTAGTGTGTAGTGCAGTTGTCGTTGCTAGGAAACGCTTGTTTTGTTTACTGTGTGGAGACGTGCTGATATCGCGTTTGGTCTCGTTCTGTATCGCGTATCTTGTCAGTGTTTGCGCTTGCTTGGCCATTTGTTGTGGAGAAAATAAGAAAAGTGTAGCTGAATTAATGCTGAATTAATGTAGTATTTTGTTAGACGGTTATAAAAAAGCTTAGTTTACCGCGGTAGCGGTCACGTGAATAATTTCCATAACTCCTGCCATCATTTTCATAATAACTGCTTTCAGTGTTTCCCATTAATGTGGCAGCCGGCCATTGCGTAATCTGTCCCACTACAGTTCCATAATGAACAAAAAATATTTTACACTTGTCTAAACAATATAAAAAGTCTCTAACATTGTGTTTTGTGCTGTTGCCTTGGTGAAGCATCTGTCAATCAAACTAAAATTTAAATAGTGATATGGTGCAGTGCACTTATCAAAATGCAAAAGGTTTAAAGTCATTAGTGATTTAAGAACATTTACTCTGTCATACTGCGAAGTTTCGAAGTGAAGCACAGCACTGTGTTCATGTGAGCAGCTCATTATGCTTTTCGGTTGTGTCACAGAGAATGCAGCAAGCTCAATCTCTGCATGGGTTGTGAGTTTAACATGCATTTGCAATGCAACATGCACCAGTTATGCTTTATTTCATTATTTCATAATTCCTCCCTTCTCTCCAATCATACTATCATAACTCCTCCCCCATTCCAATTATGCCATCATAACTCATTCTCTTGAATCAGTCACAATATTATAACTCCTCTCCATTCTAATCATAATACTATAACTCCTCCCCTCATTCCATTAATACTATCAAAACTCCTCCCCTTATTCTAATACTACAACTCCTAATATTACAACTCCCCCTCATTCTAATCGTACTATCAAAACTCCTCCTCCCATTCAATCATACTATCATAACTCCTCCCATTTCCATTCATAATATAACTCCTCCTCAATTTAATCATACTATCATAACTCCTCCCATTTCCATTCACATTATAACTCCTCCTCCATTTAATCACTCTCATAACTCCTCCCTGCATTCCGATCATACTATCATAACTCCTCCCCTCAGTCATATCATGTTATCATAACTCCTGCCAATTCTAATCATATTATCATAACCCCTCCCCCTCATTCCAATTATACTTTCAAAACTCCTCCCCTAATTCCAATCATACTATAACTCCTCCCCTCATTCCATTCATACTATCATAACTCCTCCCCTCATTCCAAACATACTATTAAAACTTCTCCCTTTCAATCAATCATAATATCATAACTCCTCCTCCATTTAATCATTCTATCATAACTCCTCCCCGTATTCCAATCATACTATAACTCTGCCACCATTTTAATTATGCCATCATAACTCCTCTTGGATCAATCAAAATACTATAACTCCTCTCCATTCCAATCTTAAAACTATAGCTCCTCCCCCTCATTCCAATTATACTTTAAAACCCCTCCCCTAATTCAAATCATATTATAACTCCTCCCCATTCTAATTATGCCATCATTTCTCTTCTTCTTCAGTCAATATCAATATTATATCTCCTCCCCATTCCAATCATGCTACTATAACTCCTCACCTCATTCCAATCATTCTATCAAAATTTCTCCCCTTATTCTGATCATAATACTATAACTCCTCATTCCAATCATAACTCATTCCCTCATTCACAACAGACACTCACACATACATCAATACAGTGTGTAAGTGGCTGCAAAAAGAGTGTCTTGGTTGTTATGCAGAGAGGAAATCCCATGTCAAAGCTCACGCAGAGGTTCCAATCGGCAGCCTGCTGTTACTGCTAGTTTCACGCTTAAAATGTGTCTGCACTCCAGGGAGAAGAAGATATGATGAAAAAGAGAGAGAGGGTTGTGCTGGGATTGCAGTATGAAGACCAACAACTATGGTCACTATTCCCACACACAAGCTCAGGAAGCTTGTGAAAGCCGGGAGAAATTCCCTATTTCCACTGCGCATGAGGTGAAATTGAAGAGACCTAAAGCTTTTGTGTTCAGTAATGCATCAGTCAACTTCACAACCTGCTGCCAGATGCATCTCTCTCCGCGTGTTTCACACCATAAAGAACCTCTTCTCCTCAATCTGAACACCAGCTTGGGTTCAAACCTAGTTAGACACCTTTAATTTCTTCCCTGACACATCGTCAATATTCCTTCTTCCCTTAATTCGGCTCTCTCCCTCTCCTCCAGCGCAGAGTTTGTTCTGTTCTACTCAATTACCCTGTTCGGCTCGCTCCAGTCGAGGTAGAGCGTTAGCAGAAATGATGATGCATTTAAGTCACACACAGTCCAATTCCCTCCAATTAGCAACACACACGTGTAAACACTGCAAACATGCTGTCGAATGAACTACAATCACCCAGAGGAGCATTTCACTCCTCAGAGGAGACTTAATGGAGTTATCAAGTACGCCGTGTTTAAGTATTAACTTCAAACATCAGAAATGCTTTGGAGAAATAAAAAGACACAAATGAGACGAGTGTAAACATGCATTACAAGAGTACAGGGGTGTAAAATAAATGTGGAGAGTAGATCTCTGGCTTTTTGATTACAGGTATCTTGGAAAATCTGAGCACAGTTTGAGACATTGTTGAAATCTGACACCCTAGCGGAGACGGAGATATACACTCAATGGCTACTTTATCAGGTAAACCCATTCAACAGCTCATTAACGCCAAATATCTGATTAGCCAATCACATGGCAGCAACTCATTGCATTTAGGTATGTAGATTTGGTTCAAACCAAGCATCAGAATGGAAAAACTTCTGAGATACTGGGATTTACACGCAAAACATCCCTAGGGTTTACAGAAAATGGTTGGAAAAAGAGAAAACATCCAGTGAACGGCAGTCGTAATAGCCTTGTTGATGCCAGAGGTCAGAGGATAATGGCCAGACTGCTTCCAGCTGATACAAATGCAACAACTCAAACACTTGTTACAACCATCGTAGAACATCTCTGAACGCACAACAACAGCTACGTTTCCATCCAAAGATTCAAATTTAACCTATGCGCATAAAACATTTGCGAATAAAGCACAGTTTCCATCCAACGAGTCAAACAGAACAAAATCATCACTTCCTGCTAAACTGGCACTAAATATCACTAAGAAAAGTAGGAGAAGCCACTTAATATAATAATTTTCATAAATGATGAATTACTTGCGCCTCAGAGTGAGCAGACGAAACACAATAAATGCTGTCATTGCTTTCGGAGACGGAAACTGCTGTTTGGGAACGCAGGGATAATTAATTATACAGAAATACTTTGATGACAGACTTTGCTCAGGCATTTCAGAACGACTAAAACAACATTTCAGATGCTGTGCAACAAGATCAGTCCGCTGGTTAGTCAAGTTATCCCATCCCATCGTGCAAAGACACATTACTTTTTTGATGCGCATGGTGAAATTTATTCGGTAAATGTGTTTCCTTTGTAGGTTATGCACGGTTTTTCTTATTGGATAGAAATTTTATCCTACTCAATTGTGCGCACAATGTTTTTTTCGCACATTTTTAGAATTTACGCGCATATTGGCGTTTCCATCCAGCGTTTTTTTATGCGATATTCCAAAATGCGCATAAAAATAGGTGGATGGAAACATAGACAATGTCGAACATTGAAGAAGATGGGACTACAAGTCACAAAGACTCACCTAAATTGGACAATATAAGATTGGAAAAAGGTTGCCTGGTCTGATGAGTGTCAATTTCTGCTGCGATATTCAGATGGTTGGGTCAGAATTTGGCATGAACTACATGAAAGCATTGATCCATCCTGCCTTGTATCAACGGTGTAGGCCGCTGGTGGTGTAATGCTCAGCCTACCTGAGTACTATTGCTGACCATGTCCCTCCCTTTATGACCACATGTACCCATCTTGTGATGGATACTTCCAGCAGGATAACACACCATGTCACAAAGCTCAAATAATCTGGTTTCTTGAACATGATAATGATTTCACTGTACTCAAATGGCCTCCAGAGTCACCAGATCTCAATCCAGTAGAGCACTTCTGGGATGCGGTGGAATGGGAGATTCGCATCAAGGATGAGCAGCCGACAAATCTGCAGCAACTGTCTGATGCTATCGTGTCAATATGACCAAAATCTCTGAGGAATGTTTCATTGAATCTATGTCATGAAGAATTAAGGCAGTTCGGAATGTAAAAGGTCCAACCTGGTACTAGCAAGGTGTGTTAAGAGTTATAACCAATTTCTTGTGAAATAAGATACATTATGTACTTCTCTTTCGCACACATAGCCATGCTTAGCCAGCAAAAACTGACACGGTGTAGTGTACTAACACTCAGTGTGTATCTGATGTTCTACAAACAGATTATATAACAGATTGGCTTGTTCAAACATCAGGTTTTCACTATGCCGTACAGAAACACTTCAGTTTCTCAGTGATCGCTTATATCTGAGAATCGCTGTTGAGTAACTCTGTCACAAAGATCTGAAAACCATGACGTACCGGACAGGTGTTTTCTGGAGTTTTACTACAGGTAAACAAAAAATTACAACACTACTCTGCAGGAAAATCTACTCTAATTTGGTGGCTCAACTGGTAGGGTCAACAGTACAAATGCTTCGATTTTGCTTTTTTAAATCAACACAACAGTTCACTACAAATTCATTCTCAACAACAATTGGAGTGAAACATGTGTCATGGAATGTGCTTTATTATTATTTTTTTGTAATTAATTTAGATTTTCTGACTGGAGCTGGCATGAACAAAACATGATGATTTTGTTCTTAAGCATGATCTGAAAATGATTCAAATGGAAGCAAGAACATTTGACCATCTTTACAAAGAGTAACATGATCAATGGCACTAACTTCCTAATTTAATTTTTAGTGAGCAAGAAATTATTCTTGATAGTTCTTAATTTACAGAATAATTCTTTGTTTTAATACAATAAATACATAAATAAATAATATTTTAAAAATATTTTAAACAAATTTTTAAGTCTATTTATAAGTAAAATAAGTTTAAAGGATGTAATAAAAACATCACACGATATGCACATCCCAAATGTTTGATGAAGTGAGTGTTTCCTGAGGACAGGCCCTCGTTGACTTGACATTCATAAGAGGGCCTTGCTCTCTCTCTCTCTCTCTCATGTTGTTAAACAGATGGTGGGGTTAAATCTGAATGATGTACTACATGTCCCAGGTGATCTCTGTGTTTCCTCCTTCTCTCGTCTTGTTTTCACAGCTGGTAAATCAGTAGTGGGGCGACTGTGAAGAGTCTCGCTGGTCTAATTTACTGTGAGAGGCTTATCACTAATCACTAATTATTGCCTCATTCTCTTGCGTTCGCTCACGCTCAAAGAGTTTAGAGGGCAAAAAGGGGAATAAACACCACACAGCGCTAATTATGTTATCCATACATCGGTCACAAAGTTTCCTTAAAGGAACAGGTCAGGCCAAAATTGAAATAGGACGCTACTTTAAGTGAACACGCATGTAGAGCATGCATGTTTTATAATGGTTGACAATTAAGATTGTTCATTCAAGACGAGACTGAAATAAAATCCATTTTTACAGGCTAAAAATGGACCCAGTGGAAAACCACAGGCCTTTGTCCTCTATTGAGCGTTCTGCACCAATTCAAAGCTGAATTTCCAGGGCATTCAATGTATATTTATTATGTCTAGCATGTTTTGTACACACCATATGCCATGTGCAAATAATTATGTGTCCCATTTTTATGGTCTCTTTATATACAAGGAAAAATGCAATTTTCAGACCCAAATATAAGCATAACATCCTGTTGGTCATAAATTACTGTATGTCACTGTCTATTCAAACAAGCTGCAGGTCTGCAAATGCTTGTGACTTTGCAACAGACACGAAAGAGATTTCACTGTGTTCTTTTCAAAGATGTAAATTAATCTAATTTTAGGTTGTGACAGTCTTCTTGTCTCGCTAACAGAACTGAACAGAACCAAAGGTCCACAGAGACAGAAAACGGAGACGAGAATGAAGACAACAAACCTCTAAAATAGAGCCGAAACAAATTTAAAATATCAGCGTGTCTGTCTGAAGAAGCTCAGAGAAAGTGGGACAGAGGACAAAACTGGAGAGTAAAAGAAGAGAGAGGAAGACAGGTGTAGAAAAGAGAGAAAGCCGTCGCAGTCTGATGCTTCGAGCGGAGGAGTGATCAATCGTGATAATCGCGACCAGCAGAGATGTGAGCTGAACTCTGTAATGTTCC
This sequence comes from Sinocyclocheilus rhinocerous, assembly GCF_001515625.1. Lineage (NCBI taxonomy): Eukaryota > Metazoa > Chordata > Actinopteri > Cypriniformes > Cyprinidae > Sinocyclocheilus > Sinocyclocheilus rhinocerous. The sequence continues at coordinate 1,235,119 of NW_015668442.1, forward strand.
TCTTCATCAGGTGTGGAACGGCTTATTTCTGTATTTACAGTATCAAAAGAACCGGAAAAACAAATGTAACCCTGGTTTTCCTGCTTTTACTTTCTCTTCTCACGACTCCCTACTGTTCACGCTATCGCGAGATTGATGCAAGTATTGCATAGAGGCCGCGTCATTTCCCTTTAAATATGGCTGCGCGCTATTGTTTGTGTGTGTGTGTGGGAGTCGATGTGTTGTGCTGCTGCAGGTAGGCGGTTAACCCTGTAAATGTATTATATTGATTCATTAGACTGCCGGTTTTGAATTGTTATGCCTGCTAATTTTCTTTTAGATGTCTTCTGTCTCATTGAACACACCATTTTCCTCCTTGAGCTGAATTTAGTCTTCTGATATTGGTCCATTATTTTAATCTGCTATTGCAGTATTTATACACGTTACACAAAGCAACAGAGTCAAGATCTAGATTTCTAGATTGAGTTTTTAGACTGATAAACTAGCCTGCAATTATGGAGAAATAGGAGAACTAAGAATTGAATTACCAATTTATTATTTAAAAAAATATACATAATAAAATAATTTGAAATAACTAAAATTGCTAATAAATAAATAGAAAATTATAAAACGTGCATTTATTGATTAAAAAATAAATGAATACAATCAATTTAAATTATTCATTGTATATGTATATATTAGTAGTAAAAACTGTAAAAAAAAAAAAAAATCAAAATTCATCATTCATCCATTCTTAAAATTCAGCTGAAATTGTATTGGTTGCTGGAAAATGGAAAAATAAAGACAATTGTAAAATATGTGATACAAAAAATGTATAATGTGATTGAACTTGCACAGATCCACAATAATGCTCAAACCCTACCAGATCCAAACCAAAACCACAAACACACACAAAGATTCAAGATTAGAATCCTACAAGATCCAAACCAAAACCATAAAGAACCCACAGAGATCCACAATAATGCTCAAATCCAACCAGATCCAAACTAGAACCATAAAGAACCTACACAGATCCACAACAATGCTAGAACCCTACCAGATCCAAACCAGAACCATAAAGAACCTACACAGATCCACAATAATGCTAGAACCCTACCAGATCCAAAACAGAACCATAAAGAACTATAATGCTGGAATCCTACAAGATCCAAACCAAAACCATAAAAGAACCCACACAGATCCACAATAATGCTCAAATCCTACCAGATCCAAACCAAAACCACAAACACACAAAGATCCAAGATTAGAATCCTACCAGATCCAAACCAAAACCATTAAGAACCCACAGAGATCGACAATAATTCTCAAATCCTACCAGATCCAAACCAGAACCATAATAATGCCTGAATTCTACAAGATCCATACCAAAATCATAAAGAACCTACACAGATCAACAATAATGCTAGAACCCTACCAGATCCAAACCAGAACCATAAAGAACCTACAGTACACAGATCCACAACAATGCTAGAACCCTGCCAGATCCAAACCAGAACCATAAAGAACCTACACAGATCCACAATAATGCTAGAACCCTACCAGATCCAAACCAGAACCATAATAATGCCTGAATCCTATAAGATCCATACCAAAATCATAAAGAACCTACACAGATCAACAACAATGCTAGAACCCTACCAGATCCAAACCAGAACCATAATAATGCTGGAATCCTACAAGATCCATACCAAAACCATAAAAGAACCCACACAGATCTACAATAATGCTAGAACCCTACCAGATCCAAACCAGAACCATAAAGAACCATAATAATGATAGAACTCTACCAGATCCAAACCAGAACCATAAAGAACCTACACAGATCCACAATAATGCTAGAACCCTACCAGATCCAAACCAGAACCATAATAATGCTGGAATCCTACCAGATCCAAACCAAAACCATAAAGAACCCACAAAGATCCATAACAGTGCTAGACCCCTACCAGATCCAAACATAACCCTGACAGATATACATAAATGTCCACATTAATTCATTTCATCATGTTATCAACAGACAGATACAGTATCAGAAAAACACAGTCATTTATACTATCTTTTAAAAGACGTTAGAAGATAAATGATTCCTTGAATATCTAACTTTTTGAATCTAACATTTTAATTTATTTTATTTATTATTATTTGTGCAAATACAACTAGAAGCTTGCAATTTCACATTTAAAAATAAACTGTGAATGAACCATTTTTATTTTCTGTTCATTTGTTAATTCTGTGAATCAACAAACTTAAAACAAATAAAAATTCACTTAAATGTATACTTAAGAGTCACTACAAAGATCTGAAAATAAAAACTGCATTATCACTGATAGACAAAACTTTTCAAGTTCTCAAACTTACAAAAGGGTAAATAAAAATACTTCTATTGGCCAGAAGGCACAATTATAGGCCTGTGCTAATAATCCTAAAGTGATCCAATACTTGCCTAGCTGCTATTACTACAGAAAGAATTAAATAAAAGAAGTTTGCAAACATCAGTTATTCAATTCAGTTTATTTGTACAGCACATGCTGTTCCAAAGCAGCTTATAAAGAAAAGTGGCTTTACAAAACCCTTAGAGATCAAGCCAAAGGCGACAGTGGTGAGGAAAAACTCCCAATCAATCAATCTCCTAAGAGGGAATTTCTAATCAGTCGCCGCTATAATTGCTCTTTTCCCCTCTAAATCTAAACTCTCAGAGTCGAGTCTCCAGAAGCAGTGCTAACCTTTGAAAAGCAGCAGTCTCAGAACTCACCGCACTGACATTTTCCAAAACAAACTGCTCTGCGGAGGCCTATAGCCGCTCTGACATTCTGTGTGTATGTGTGGGCCATATGGTGCTCTATAGCACTCTGAAGAAGGTGACGAGCAGTTTAAATGCTGTCAGACACACTCCCGCACCCCTGAGCACTTCCACAGGGATTGCGACCGCACACGCGTGGAGTTTCTGGACCGCAACACGAGAAGGTGATACACCTGGGAGAATCACACAGCGAAGGCTTTTTCATGAAAACTCATAAGTTTGACCTCTGACCCTTTTAATGCTCCTGTGAGATAAACCTGTCACCTCGGTGAACATTTCACCTCTGCGCACTCCCCGTCCATTCACACAGGTAACACGGCCTATTTCTAGCATCCAAATGCCATTATAACCGTCATATCTGACAAATTTCATGTCATGACACTTTAAAAAAATGTTGTTGTTGTTTTTTGCATTTATACTCTGCAGACTTTTCTTCTATTGGCCTCAATGATGAACATTTACTCAATGAGATGTTATGACTATACCTACTACATGATGTGATTTTACTCAAAATCTATTATTGGCATTTTTTGAATATGGATGTTTACAATGTGTTTGTTGTATGGTGTTTTTTATGATTTAGATGTAATGGCATATGTTTTTGTAATGTAAATCTATTTATGTTTTTGTTGAACCTGTAAAATCTTAAGTAGTGTTACTGTTCATTTAACGTGTAGAATTATGTTTGTGTTTTTTATTACTTGTAACAGGTTTTTGAACATTTTGTTTCTATATTGGCTGTGTGGTTGAAAGAGTAATATGATGATATTCTTTTATTTTTATACAATTTATTTTTTCACCTTAAGTCCGAAATTTTAATAAAACTGTGTGTGTGTGTGTGTGTGTGTATATAAAGCTAATTAAACTATATAAAGCTTAAGTAATAATAATATAATAAAACAATTAAATGAAAAATTTAAAAACAAACAAATGAGAATTAGAAACTGAAATAAGTTAAGTTTAAGGTGAAAAATTAAATTTAAATTAAATTAAAACTAAATAGGAATATAAAATCTATATAATATATATAAAAAATATCTATATATAAAATATATATATTCATATATAAGGAATAATATATATATATATATATAATGATAATATTAAAATAACACTTTACTGAAAAAAATGGTGTAGGGTTTATAATTAAAAAAGGGCGATTTTCATTCAGAAATTGCTAGTAAATGTAACAAATAATTACAAAGAAACGGCAAGCAACACACTGGAATGGAGTGGAAAAAGAAAGTGTATAGTATATAAAGAGTATATACTTAAATAGTATTTTCTTGAACATACTCCAATTACATATTTTTTTTTACATTTTTTACAGGCTGCTTCTAGCATAGCACGTCACTTGATTTCAGATGTAATTCATGTCTATAGCTCAAATGGTATTGGATGAGGTACGTATTGAATTAAATACAGAAGGATAAGCGTTTATTCAAATGACTGCTTCTAAACACAATAACAATAATGTTGCCTCAACCAGCAACATCAATGAATAATTACACCAGGAGTAAGTCAATAATAACAATTCTTGTTCACAAAGTTGAAGGACACACAATTGTTTGCATTACAATGTACAGCTGAAACTGAAACTAAACAATATGGCGTTGACATCATTTGTTACAAGTGACTAGCATTCATGCATCCTTAGAGATTCAAACCCATGACCTTGGCGTTGCTAGCTTCATGCTCATTGGCATAACATCACGGTAATTTAATCTAAAAATCAGAAGTGAGACTCATCACATGCTTCCTACTGCAAGAAGTAGTTATTTGACATCTTTTTTGATGCCAATTATCAAAATGTCTCCATAAGTACATGGAATATGACTCATGGAAGCACGTGGACCACTGAAAGTTATTGTCAGGTGAGACTAAATGATGCAGGAACATTATCAAGCATCCAGTACATTATTATAGATCATTATATGCACATATAGATTATATAAAATTCCTAGCCTTCATGCATTCACTGAGACTGATCTTAAATGAGTAGGTTCCAAATACTGATCTGAGACTAGGCCTATTGTGTCTTTAATATAGTTTTATTTAAGAAGACGCAGGGTAAACCACCTCTGGTTCAACACATATTCTATGATTAAAAGGAAAGCCAGTTTACATATCCCTTGATTACATATTACAGGATCAAAGATGCTTCAGGACGAGGTATGAGGAAATCTACCAGAGCTCAGTAACACACAGACAATGTTTTATGAATCAAAGGACATAGAAACCTGCTGTATAATGAAGTATATGTAGGCTCCCCCAGAAGATTCCTCATTAAATAATAAAAGCGAATCAGTTTAAGTGTCGTTTGAGCTCCTAAAACAGTGTTTGACTTCAGGAAGAAGCTGTTGACTGACATGGAAACAGAACAGTGCTAGTCAGAGTGTGATGAAGCCCACCTGATGATTACTGTGACATCTTATCACTATCAGAAATCCAGCATCATGTTCACCAAGTGTCAAGAGCTAGTTCTCATTTTCTGCTCAAATTCATTTTTTCCGTGGAGGAAATTGACCTTTAAAATGTGACCCATATCAAAAATGGTGGTCTAAACAAAAGAGATTAAATTCTCAATATGCTGAGTTTACCTCATATTAAACCATAGAAAGAAAAAATCTTATTTTGAATGGAAACTTACAGTACTATTTAAATCCTTATAATGTTAGTATTTTAAAAAATGAACGAATAATATATATTTAATGAAACTTAAGTCATTTTCGATAAAACTGATTAAAAACAACTGATAAAATGCAAAAATAAAGAAAAATATTTAAAAAACATATTATATCTTTAAATGAAATGTAATATCCAGAATATCACTATTATGAAATCCTACTTTATCATCTTCTAACTCAATATTGTATTAAATGTCTAATAAACATAAAAACATTACAAATGAAATTATTTAAAAATATATTACAATAGATTTATAATAGAATATATCTATCTATCTATCTATCTATCTATCTATCATTATAAAATGTATAATATATTTTAATGCAATTTAAGTTGCTTTCAATAAACCAACTAGATGCAAAATGCATATTTATAAATTGAAATAAAAAATTTAATTTAATTTAATTTAAAAAATGAAGCATATTAAAACTTTAAATAAACATGAATATCCAGAATATAACTATTAGAAAATCTTATTTCAAAATGGTCTAGCCCAGTATTGAAATATATGCAAAAAAACTATATAGATTTATAGATCACTATATAGATTTATATATCACAACAAATGTTAGTTGTCCAACTTAAGACACAAATTATGTTCTGTTCTAAAGCATTCTAATAATCTGTTTTAGAAAACAAGAGAATATGTCATATGTCAACGTCCACTAATTATGAGTCAAACTGTCCTTCACAAGACTCAGGTGTTTATAAGTTGACGTACAACACTAAATATCTCCTTGCAAAGAAAAAAAGCCAGATAAATGAGTGATTCATTAGCGAGACGGACACTTCTCTCTTTTGGACTTTCAGAGCTGCCCCTACATTAGCCTGAACAATTTCCAATGCAGCAAAGCTCCAAGTCCAGCTCTGTGAAGACCAACACAAACTCTTTGGTTCGATACAGAGAGGTGAGCACTGACCTACATTGTGAATAAACTCTCTCGTTCAGATATAACTTGATATAACTTCAGATATAACACATGCGCTCTGAGAGATACCCTTTACACGGACAGAAGACTCAGATGGCTCAGCCTCCACAAAACACACACACACACACACACACACACACACACACTTACTTCGGTGCCTGATTGTTGTAGTTGTTGTCATATGAGTCGTATCCCTGGTCATCGTAGGCTGTTCCATATCCATCATCGTATTCCTATGGGAAACAAAATATATACTGTAAATATCCACAAACCATTTTATGCAATATAAAGGTTTTTTAAAATAACACAAAGTTTTATGAACCCATGTTTTTAAACAAATCGACTGTCAAAGACTCAATTCTTGTTTTATTCCTGAATGAATCAAATATAATTTTAAATACACTTACACTTTATACACTTCAATGTACAATTCAATGCTCCTGAATGAATCAGTGTTTTGAACGATTCATTTGACTACATTATTCAAAGACTTACTTTTAAAGACAGGCCCTTTTTTAGTTACTGGATGAATCAGTGGTTCGGACAAATCAGTTGATTGAAAGATTCAATGTCTTACTCAAAAAGAGAACCACTTGTTTTGTTCATGAATGCACTGCTGTTTTAAACAAATCAGTTGATTGAAAGATTCAAAGACTCACTCATGAAGACAGCAACTTATTTAGTTACTGGATGAATCAGTGTTCTGGACAAATTGGTTGTATGAAAGAGATTCAGTGACTCGCTCAAAAAGAGAATCACTTCTTTTGTTCACAAATGAATTACTGTTTTGAATGAAACAGTTGATTGAAAGATTCAAAGACTTACTCATAAAGAGAGTCACTTGTTTTGTTCATTAATTAGTCTGTGTTTAGTTTAGTTACTGGATGAATCAGAGTTTTGAATGAATCGGTTGATTTCAAGATTCAATGACTCACTCAAAAAGAGAATCATTTGTTTTGTTCATGAATGAACTACTGTTTTGAGCAAATCAGTTGATTGAAAGATTCAATGACTCACTCAAAAAGAGAATCATTTGTTTTGTTCATGCATGAACTACTGTTTTGAGCAAATCAGTTGATTGAAAGATTCAATGACTCACTCAAAAAGAGAATCATTTGTTTTGTTCATGAATGAACTACTGTTTTGAGCAAATCAGTTGATTGAAAGATTCAATGACTCACTCAAAAAGAGAATCATTTGTTTTGTTCATGAATGAATCAGTGTTTTGAACAAATCAGGTGTAATGAGTTATTCAAAAACTTACTCATAAAGACAGCAGAGTAAATAGTGTCATAATAGTTTTCAATAACAGAATCAGTGTTTTGAACAAATCGGTTAACTGAATGATTTAAATCTCACTCATAAAGAGAGTCCCTTGTTTAGTTACTGGATAAATCAGTGTTTTGAAGGAATCAGTTGAGCAAATAATTTGAAACACTCATTCAGAAAGACGTCAAAGAAGTCACTTGTGCTCTTGGTTCAACAATGCAGTTTGTAGAAAGATATATCTTTATTTTCATTGCACAGAAAGAATGTGATATATATAATAAAATGCTTTCTGTTCAATGCAAAGAAAGACTTTTACTTCATATCTGAGTAGTCTTCCTTGATATGAAAGGAGTTAAAAGCATGTACAATGCAGGAGTCTGGAGTGATGGACAGTCTCCACAGGACATACTGCATTTCATCAGGGTCAAGAGATCCGCTCTAATGATGAAGCATTTCGAGTCATCCTGAATCCACACACACTCCCAAACTCTGCTTAGAGGTTAATCTACTCGGCTGAACCCTGGCCGACATTAATACTCCATCTATCTAGAGCAGAAATAGCAGAGAGCTGTGCATGAAAACTGAAAAGCAGCTCTTCACTTAAATGAAAGGGTGTGAAAGTGCTTCATTAAGTCGAGGGCTGATATGATTTTGACACTGTAATTAACATCGCATAATAACCCTTTAAGAGTGGATAATGAAACTTCATGGGGGTTAATATCTAATGTAGCTATTATTGTGACATATCACAGATTGCTTTATGACATGCGTGGCTTTGTGGCCTGTTGGCTCGTAAAGCCCAGTGATATGTTTATGAAGACTCGCGTATGAAATGTCAGCAGAGGTCAGAAAATCAAGCTGGAACTTTTTAGAAATGGATTTTTATGTAGGCCAACATGGACTTTGCACTGCTTTTTTCACGTTTTCTGTGCTGATTGTTGGGGAAAACTTGCTGAATTTATTTACATATGGTAAAATATGCTAAACAGAGCTGATCATTAGTGTTTAATTAGACTATCATACATAATTAAAGGTGGGGTAAGATTTCTGGTAGCCAATGTTGACATTTGAAATCACCAAAACAAACACACCCCTAACCCCAAAAGGGTCTCGCCCCTATTTTGATAGCTCCACCCCACACATACGTACGCAACCCAGGCAACGATTAGTTCTGTGAAACAAAGCAAAACCAATGTTACACCGTGTCTACACCAGACGCGAGTGGTGCGGCGCGACAAAATACTATAGAACTCATAATCAGTGATGCTGTCTACACCATACATATCTATGGTCTACACTGGATGCGGCGCGGCACGACAAATCCCCAACAGAAAACTGCTGCTGCGTTCTATGTATGACGTATTGACACAAATTTCAAATGATTTTCAACGGTCCAGTGTACTAGACAGACTTTAGTTGTTGCGGCGCAGACACGGTGTTAGTCATTTATCGAGAAGAAAAAAAGCAACCTCGGCGTCCGATCGCAGGCCTTCTGCTCCTTGAGTTCCCTCCAGCGCTGGAAAACTGATCCTGGCAAGGTCATGTAAATGCCTTAAACAGTGTTGCTTTATCAGACCAGGGTAATAAACAATTAGAAACTTGACCCTAATTACTTTCTTAATACACTACTGTCTTAAAAGTTTGGGGTTGTTTTTACATGTTTTTGAAATAAGTCTCTTTCAAGGCTACATTTATTTGATTAAAAATACAGTAAAAACAGTAATATTATGAAATATTATAATTTAAAATAATGGTTTTCTATTTGAGTATATTTTGAAATGTAATTTATTCCTGTGATGCAAAGCTGAATTTTCAGCATCATTACTCCAGTCTTCAGTGTCACATGATCCTTCAGAAATCATTCTAATATGCTGATTTGCTGCTCAAGAAATATTTCTTATTATTATCAATGTTGAAAACAGTTGTGCTGCTTAATATTTTTTTGTGAAAACCACGATACATTTTTCCAGGATTCTTTGATGAATACAAAGTTCAAAAGAACAGAATTTTTTTTTTTTTTCATAACACTATGAATATTTTATTGATACACTGTACATGTTACTAGTCCTGCTTTGAACAATATTTTGCATGTTATTCCAAAGAAAAATACTTTGTTTAGTAATTTTTCATTAAAATATAATTAAATATTAGTGCTGTCAAACGATTAATCGCGATTCATCGCATCCAAAATAAAAGTTTTAGTTTACACATTATATATGTGTATACTGTGCATATTTATTATGTATATATAAATACAAACACATGCATGTATTAATACAAATATGTTGTTTATATATTAATATATTTATCTATAATATAAAATATAAGAATATAAATGTAAATATTTTCAAAATATATACTGTATGTGTGTGTGTTCTACGCTGTCAAATGATCTCAAATATTCTCACAGAAGTCAAACATCAAAGCCTAGTTCTCCTTTGCTGTTCTCCTACTAATTTAGGATAAACGGTATCCTAAATTTTAGCCTCCACTAAAAGGCTCCGACCCCTCGTGACTGCTCCAACATATCCAGCTCAGTTCCAAATCCATCTGCCCTCAATTCACATTTGTAAAATCCTCCTCAACTATGAAAACAAAGACGGAAAACCCTCTCATCACAGACCCCGCAGTCTTAGAGCGGCATTACTGTCCGATCAGAGGCACGCCACTGCCAATGCACTCTATTCACTGTTTCATCTTTAATCCACAAGCAAAGTGACATTTAAACAGAGTTCTATAATGAAGTTTACTTGAAAAAAAATTGAGAAACAGACAAAGAGAGAAGTTTTGCTGCTGATGCCGTTAATGTTGGTAAAAAAAAAAAAGAACAAATAAATAAATCGGAAAAACGGTACACTTTCTAATCTAATGCAGTGTATAATGCATTTTCATACTACTTTTGTACAACTTTGCTAAATGTACCTTAAAAGTTGTGTATGTGTATGCATTCCCTGGGAATTAAACCCATGACCCTGTCGTTGCGAGCACTATGCAACATCACCATGCAACACCGTGCAACATTGCACACTCTAATTCTTTTGTTTTGTGCCATAAAATGAAAATCAAAATGTTTTGGTTTTGCCAATTCGGGAGCTAATTCACATAAATTTATAATGCACAGTGATGGTTATGTCTAGAGCTGGACATTCATGTTTTTTTTTTTTTAATAAATCTAAATTTTCACATTGTACAAAATTGTCACCTTGTAAAAAAGATTCATTTTCCCATAAGATCAGGAAAATTCATGAAATTGTAGTTTGATGAATCCTACTCCAAAGTCCTTCTGAAAATAATTATATCCATATTTCTGTAAAGTTACTAGATTTTGATTGCAGTAAAATGTTTTGAAGAAAAACTTTTTATAAAAAAAAAAACATTTAAAAATAAATTGACATGGAGGCGCTGGCATGATCACTGGCATTTTTTACCTGATAACAGTAGAAACAACTTAAAATACACCATAATTTTTGCTCATGCAGATAAGAGCAAGACATCATTCGAGACTTAAAGGGTCTACTTTTATTTGTGTATGCTCAGAATATCAACAAAATGTTGTGCTTCTGTAAAACAAAGAAAACAAACAGGATACGCTTTCTGCCGTCTCAGTCTCTGTGAACTTCTTGCTGTTATGTGTCACAAAAATGAACCGAAACTCAGGGAATACTTGACTCACAGACATGAGAAATATGTCTATAAAAACCTTGAAATGTTTACTTTTAAGCAAACCAATTCAAATAAAAAACAAATGCTATATAAATACTAATATATATTACTAATATATATAATATACATATATATATATATATATATATATATATATATATATATATATATATATATTTTCTGTTTTGTATTTTATTAACATTATTTTTATTTTATTTAATATTTTAAATAATAATTATACATTTCATAGTGTTTTTATGCATTTGTACATTTATTCCAAATTAATAAAGGCAGTAACAATTTGAACAATATTTTTGAACAATATTCTGCACCTTAGTATTGTAGAACATTATAAAACAGTAGGCAATAATAACATATTGTTTTAAATTATTAAATGGATGCAACCATATTGGGACAAAATAAGCCCTCCCTACACCTACCAATGTGATATGAGATTTGAAAATGGAGAAAAAAAAAAGTTTGGTAAAGGGTGGAATCGAACCTGTGTCGATCGCATCAAAAATGACTTCGGCACGCACTTTACTATCTAACGTTACGCCACTGAACTTGATAATTAACAATCGTCTTTTGTAGTAACCTTACTTTGATGGGCGGAGTTAGTGTAAATAGTTTCTGCCAACAAGGCGACCTATTTGCACTTAGTGAAATAGACACTCCGTTTTTTAATAGTGAACTGATGTTCAGCTGTTCTTTTTAATAGTCAACTTATTTTCGGGTCATCATCATAAAAGCCCTGTAAACACTGTCACAGACACGAAGATACATCTTTCATTTCATCAAGCTGAATGCTCACTAACTGACACGGTCATCACATTTTTAGGCCATTTCAAGTTTTATTTTGTCGTGACACAAAGAACTGATATTTAAGCGGGTGAGTTGTTTACTTAATATTTAGTCAATAACGCCATAATTTTCTTCATTCAGGCTGAGAGCACACACGAAAACAAGAGGCGGGATTTATCGCATGAACCAATCACATCCAATCATAACTGATCATATCCAGTTATAGCACAATGGAGGCATTGCCTCCTCTCACATGATTTTCCCCCATTCATCTCAATTACAAACCCAGAAAAGTCACGGCACACTAAGGGGTCTCTGTTGTAAGTCTATGGGCCGAAGGGAGGCATGCCTCCGCTGTAACTTTGCCTGTGGGTGTCGCTGTTGGACAGTGTTACTTTATAAAAACAAGTGACTTTTATACTTTCAATGTCATATTTATTAGTAATGTTTGCGTTGTTTCATTTTTGTAAGATTGATTATTTTGTCATCCAATTTTTTGAGGAGACACTGCCTCACTTGCCTCCTCGGAGGAAACGCCCCTGATATATATATATATATATATATATATTTAGGTAACTAAATATAAACTTGGGAGTAGTCGACTAATGGCTTAAATGAATGACTACTGACAACTGTTTGACTAGAAAATTAAGAACATTTTAATTAAAGGTGCAATAGGTGATTGTCTTCAGAAACATTTTTTGTTATACAAATATTTAAGATACATTGTCTGAAAATAATTCATAATATCTTAATTCTAAATAATAAAAAATAGTAATAATGCTAATATATAGGTATGTGTGTGTTAGGGTGACCATAAGTGCCATTTTCCCAGGACGCGTCCTGGCCAGGATTTCTATATTGCTTTGATTCAAAGTACCTCGACAGTGTTTCGAAAACACAAGGAACTGATGTCATACACTGATCGGTCTGCACATGCAAACAAAGCCAAACCCTAGATATTATAGGCAATATAGAAATCCTGGTCAGGACGCATCCTGGGAAAATGGCACGTATGGTCACCCTAGTGTGTGTGTGTGTTTGTGTACATTTTCTTAAGAAAATGTGAGTGTTGCTTGCATGCTGAAAGACTGCTGGTTGCTAGGCAGTTGCTAAGGTGTTGTGAGTAATTTCTAGGCACTTTCTATGGTGTTTTGGGTTGAGGATGTGAAGGTGCAGGTTCAAATTCATCCTGTGTAATGTTCTGATCTCACCACCCTTATTGTCTATCAATAAAAAATGGCCTCAGCCCACAAAATCAAATTAGGGCAAAAAGGATACTGAAATGAATTTGAAGAAAAGATACAAGAGCTGATCCCCCCGGAAAACCTGGAGCTCCACAATGTTTCAAAGGGATTTCAGTGCCTCTTCAGTATAGGTCACCTCAGATCTGGAGTCTCAACCGCTGCGCTGTGCTGGTTACAGCTCAAATATTTGATGAGAAGCCTAACAGTTGAATTTCCTTCTATATCCAAAGGAAATAAGTTGAAATCAAAGCAAAATGAAGGCTTGCAGCATTTGAACCTTTAAATAAAAACACTCAACGGTGAGCAACTCGTCTTGCTTGCAAGCTGAAACAGGACCAGACTCACTCGGCTATTTATAACCGGAGATATTTCCATTGTGCCGTCTCGGCTGACAGTGATCTCTATCTGCAGAACTATGAACATATCATAAGGTAAAAACCTCTCGTATTCTGAAAAGCCCAACTCCGTTACATTGGCAGATTAGTTATGAACGGCTTTATGCACTGATCAAATAAATTAGTCTGGTTGAAAGTGAAAACAAAACCAGGTCGTGTGTGAGAGAGAAAATGAGACTTTCTTGAAGAAGGAAAACTCATTTCCAGGCTGCTGCTGTAAAGCAGTTGAAAGCCGCTGACAGCCGCTGTGCCATTTTGATCAGCTCAGGTTTGATCAAGTCTGTCAACGCTTGCACAAGACGCTGAAATTAGACGTGTACACATCACACTCCAAGCGGAGAGAAAATGAAATCTCTGTTCGCACGGCACGTCAAATCTTTTCAAATTTGGTTGTACTTACAACGTCTGGGCTTTGAATGAAAGAGAAAACAGATCTCTACTGTTGCAGTCGCTCCGGGATGAGAGACTGCTGGCGGTTTGTTTGGTAAACTTCTCGCTAAGCTGAAGCTGTCGTTAGTGAGCGACGAGAATCTCTGTTACAGATGGATCAAACTCATTTAAATATGCCGCATGTGAAGCGGAGACTCTTTCAGGTTTGGGGTTCATTAGACAAGGAGAAAACTCTCCACAATGTCATGCACAGTGAAGAACAGAGGAGTTCTCTTTTGTTACCCTTTAAACAAGCATAAAAGGAACATGAAAGCTCGCTATCAAGTTCACTATCAGTTCATGCAGTAAGCACATAATTAATTCTAGGGAAATTACTAAGAAAAAAAATAGTTGGATTAACCTGGAAACCCTCATAATAAAAGTGAAAACCAATGATTTATTAATTATATTTGATTGCTAATTTATGTGTTAATCCATTGACCTACACAATTGTTCAAAAGCTGGAAAAAAATTATACTTTTAATAATTATTATTATTTAGAAAGGATGCATTACATTTATCAAAAGTGACAGTATATTTATAATGTTACAAAATATTTCTACGTAAAATATACCGTTTAATTGAACTTTCTATTCTTCAGAGAATCCTGAAAAAAAATGTATCACAGTTTACACAAAATATTAGCAAAACTGTAGTTAATATATAATACGAAAGTTACTTGGTCATGAGATCAGCAAATTAGAATGGTTTTTGACAGATCTGTAAAAATAAATAAATAAATAAAAAAGAATAATTCATAATTTGAAATATCTTAATTATTAAATATTTAATATAATATATTTATATTGTATTTTATTTTATTCTAAATACATATCTAAATGTTTAATTTTATTGACATGTAACAACATTTTCAAGTTTGCATTTAAGCTTTGCCATTACAGAAATAAATTACATTTTAAAATATATTACAATAATATACAAATATATTTCACAATATTACTGCGTTTACTGTATTTTTTTATCAAATAAATTCAGACTTTGTGAGCAGAAGAGACTGACCCCAAACTTTTGGATATTTCTGTTCATAATATTATTATTTAGAGTATTAATTTATCAAAACATTTTAAATTATTCAAGAATTACTTCATTAATATTCATGAACTGCTCTGTGACATCACAACCACCACATATGTCCACCCAAAGAAAGTTCCCCACAACTTTTTTTTTTTTTTTTAAACAAAGTGCAGCTCCTGAGTTGCTTCATATCATTTTCCCCCATTGTTACATCAGCCGAAGAGGTTTCAAAGGTTTCTGTAACAGCAGCGGGCGACCTGTTTTCAATCTCACCTGCGCTCTAATTCTGAGTATGCGATTGACATTGCGGCTCTTTATTGGCGCTGCCAGCTGGGGTCTCTGCGGTGAATCTATCAGAGTGCTGCTGGCCGGAGCTCAGGTAAGCAGTGTGCTGGAGAGAGCTCTATTAGAGCCCGTAAAGCCATGTAATCACATTACATTTGCCTCCTCCAGCCCAGTGCCAGAAACGCAAGGCCACATTAGAGACACAGAGAGACCCAGACAAACTCAATCATGTTTAGCCTCTCTCTTGCACGCACGCACACACACACACACACACACACACACACA
>NW_015668442.1:1251462-1258125 GCF_001515625.1 Sinocyclocheilus rhinocerous
TAAATTAAATGAAAAAAAAATAGTAGAGACATCAGGGTGAACTCTTTTCACTTGGTCCAGTAAGCAAATACTCAGAATGACCTAGCAACCACCCAGAACACCCTAGCAACCATTCAGAACAAAAAGTGATATGCATCTACTGTCACACAACATCCTGCAGAAAAACGTTGAGAAAAGCCGTGTGCTCCTGAATAGACTAAAGTCAGGCGTCACTCTGATAACTCAACGTCTTGGGTGAAGGAAATCATTGATTTCTCACTATCGTCAGAGCTTTGCATCAGTGTTTGAGGGTCTCCAAAACACACACACACGTTACATCAGACATAATGAGAACATCGACACGCTTAAGAGACGCACACTGATACTACAGTCTATGAGAGACACAATGAGAGACAAAAGCTCCCCAGGTGAGCGTTCTGGTAGAACAGACTCAATCGGCTGAGAGACAGATTGTTAGCAGATAAGACCTGCCCTTAGCGAGACCTCACACACACACACACACTTTAACAAGTCATCTAAATGGGGTTGTGCAAGGCCACATTAGAGACACAGAGAGACCCAGACAAACTCAATCATGTTTAGCCTCTCTCTTGCACGCACGCACACACACACACACACACACACACACACACAGAGACATGCCTTTACTTACAGTAGCTCAATGAGGGTACAGACTATTTTCTTTATACAAAAGATATTTACAATGACTACAGACTAACCCTAAATTATGCATTTCACAATATATGATATCCATTACTAGTAATATTATTATTTAAACACACACACACACACTTTAACAAGTCATCTAAATGGGGTTGTGCTACAGACTTCAACTGCTTTAAATAAGGCTAATAACAACTGGTGTTTTGAGTGTTTTTTTGCAACACAAACACACCACGTCACCTGAAGAACATCTGAAACGCGCACACACACACACACACACACGCATGGCTTGTTTGACTAACTCCATCCCACTTGCTCATATCTGCTCCTAGGGCTGGGTAAAAAGATACAGATATCTCCATTATAATCGATTCTCAGTTTTACGAAACAATATTGATTCTTAAATCCCAAGAATCGATTAGTCTAGCCTGTTTTCAGTTAATGGACGGAACATTGAAGGGCACCTCCCATCCAATAAATCGCAATAAGCATTGTGCTTTGGTACTTTTAATATGAAACAAAGTCTCAGATTTCAAATTCTGTCCATTGTATTGCAGTATTTAAACAATAAATGCTGTTTTGGCGCCGTTTAATGTGGAGTGACAGATCGCTGTAGCGCGGCGCACCTCAGTTCAATAAAAGCGGTAGCGCGAGGCGCACGTGAACTGATCATCTCCTCCACATTAATACCAGTTTCAGCACAAAATAAACATGACTAAACATCCGAAGGTAAGTTAAAAGAAAGAGTACAACTTTACAATCCGTATCCTGTCTCATGTAATCGCTCAATTAGTGTTTCAGCCGTGCAAAGACGTCAATATGACGGCTTGTAAACAATGTCACGTAACGTCACATTTACCTCAGAAAAAAAACATATTCGGTGACCATAAACTCATTAGTCAGCCAGAAAAATAAACTGTAGAGAGGAGCATTTTGCTAACTATATGCACCATATAATATATTCACTATAACTTTTACTGTTCTTCAAAGTTTAAATTTTTTTTTATGATAGCCACCATTTAAATGTTTATATTTAAAAAAACTAATTGAAGTAGAAATATTACATAATTGTAACTTGTATTATAAAAACTTCATTAAGCCTCAATATTATAGTAATGTAGTACCAACTGACTCTCATGTATATTTTACAGCATTAGTTAAGAGATTTTTTTTTCCTTGAGAAAATTTTGCATGTGTACCAGATATATATCCAAAATAATCGATATTGAATCGAATCGAATCGAATTGGGAATCGAATCGCAAGCTTGTGAATGAGAATTGAATCGAATTGGGAAATTTGTGTCAAAACCCAGCCCTATCTGCTCCAGTCGCTGGGTTTTCTGGAACATTTCTTAGTTTCACAGCTCAGAATTAGAGCTTCAGGACTGCCAAGATGCTCCGAGCGGCTTGACTCTCTCAGAATACTGAACACCTAACAAATATGAACATGCAATTTACAGCACAACAACACTATGAAGGGATATTGTTATTGTCTTCTTGCCATTTTTATCCATATTATTTACAGAGAGAAGACAGGAACTCTTTGGGAGAAGAGAACGGAATGGATCAGGGAAGTAGAAAGAGCTGGATTTAAACGTGCAACACTTACATGAGTGGAAAAGCAAAAGAACAAAAATTAATTTTAAAAAAATTGTTAGAATGTTATGTACAAAAAGGTACACTTTGAATTAATTGTCTCTTTATTTTGACACATCATCTCAAAATTATGACACATTATTCATCCTAAAACCACCTGGCCTTTTAAAATTAAATATTCATATACATTAACAGATATGTATTAAATTAAAGAAAACCATAAGCATAAATATATACTGTATCTTTAAAAAAATAACCCTTACCTCTTCTGTATGCCTTGCATATATTTTAGAAATATATTTATATTTAATATTTGTAATAATCATATAATTATACTATACTTAGAATCTAGAATTATAATATTATAAAATATTATAAAATATAACATTAAACATACGATATTATTATTTTTCTATTGATAAATATATACATTTGCCATGTAAGCAATATCACAATCAGTCTTTTTTTTCCTTCAACTTTTTCCATGTTTTTTCTCATTTTATAATCATAACTTAATTTTATAATTCCAAAAGAAAAAAAAAACTAATTATTTGTTATTATATAATATTATAAAAATTATAGCTCTCAGACTCTCCCTCATTGTGAAGTCTTGTATTGCCCCGGTGTACATTTCTGAGTGTTTCTTCCCGTGTCTAGCCTCTCTGTTGATTCCCGAACTCTTGCTTTTGACTACTGATTGTTTGCTGCCTGCCCCGACCCTTTTGCACGTCTCTGACTACGATTTGGCTTCTCTCCTCTGTTTAGCGCATCCACTAGTAATTATATATTAATAAATCATTTTTTTACCAATGCAAATATGTTAGAAAAGATGCATCGCGATATAAATGCCAACTTGTAGCCGATGCACACTTTTTACACCGATGCATCCACTTCTGTGAGATACTGTATATATATATATATATATATATATATATAAACCTACATTAGACTATGAAAAATAGCACTTTTGTTGTAACAACAGCACTAATGAACTCAAAGATTGATGAGCGCACTTCACTCATACCGTCTCACTTTTAAGACTGTACATAAAACCCAAACTACACATGTGGTTTAGAGCGGCTCGTGAAGTAGACAGATGCCCAAGACTTCAGGAACTTCCTGCACTGCTGAACTAATAAACTCGCGCTGGTCACACAGAACTAAACAACATCACACTCGTGTCGACTGCAATTAATGTGTGGCTTCTGCCATGGAGATCAAACTGAGAGAGGATGGAAGTCATAAACACTGAGCTACCATGGGGCTCTGGTCAAATTTGCATAAACATAACTGATTTATGGGTATTGGGGTAGTCAGACTGAAACTAGGAGGCGGAAGTGTGCACCACATTATCCGTTTAATGGAATTTCATGCTCTGTCTCTCGCTTGTTATATGATAAGAAATGTTTCTCTCATTAGATATAATACTTCTGCAAGTTTCAGAGGCAGGGACTGGAGGTTAGTGCACATGCTCCAGTCACATCAAATTGTGCAATACGTCGATGCAAATGCACAAATGAATGCGAGCTGTTTGCACATCTCAGAAGTATCGACAAATGCAACACGGCACTTGTATAATTTCAAAGCAAACGTTTCGGTATTCATTTGCACATTCAATTACAGATACAAAACCACCTGTGTGTTTATCTGTGGACTGAGTTCACAAAATATATACTGCATATATTTGTATAATTTAATGTGTGCATTTCAGCAGTGTTAGGGAAAGTTACTTTTAAAAGTAATGCATTACAATATTGCGTTACTCCATAAAAAAGTAACTAATTACGTTACTTAGTTACTTTTTATGGAAAGTAATGCGTTACGTTACTTTTGCATTACTTTTTAAATCTGGACAGGGCTTGCTTGTTTGTTTTTAAAATAAAAAAAGTTCTATTTTTGGCAAATACTGTATAAAAGCCTTTTCATTCAGGTAGGTTTTCATATATATTCTTAAATATGGCATATATTTTGTACATTATATATTATGTTATATTTTCCCAAATAATTCAGATCAATCCACAAACATTTTTTTTCAGATTTTTTTAATTTTTTAAATTTTTTTTACAAATTATTCTAATGAAATGCATATGCATGACAATATTATTGATAGAGCCATGCATTGTGCAAATATATATTCTTATATATTATGATATATATTCTAAAAAATAATAATTCCGATTATTAACAAGCATGTACATGACAAAATATTTGGATATAGCCATGTGGTGTGCATAAATATTCTTATATATTATACATGATATATTTTTCCCAAATAATTCTAATTGATCTACCAACATTTATACTCAAGAGTTTTTCAAAATCCTTAATAATTTTGCTTATTGAAAAGCATATGCATGACAATATTGTTGATACAGCCATTTGGTGTGCATATATATTATTGTATATTTGTATATGTTATATAATAATATATATTTTTCCAAATAATTCTGATTGATCCACAAACATTTATAATACAAATTTTACTAATCCCTAATAATTCTGATTAAAAAGCATATGCATGACAAAATATTATTCATACAGCGATGCAATGTTCATATATATTCTTATATTTTATATATGATAAATATTATTTTCGAAATAATTGATCAATTCACAAACATTTATAACCAGATTTTTTTTTTCAATCATTAACAATTCTGCTTAATAAAAAGCATGTGCATGACAAAATATTATTATTATTATTATATGCGATGTGCATATATATTCTTACTATATATTACACATTCTTTACTATTTCAGTCTTTCTACTTCAAAATTTAATGTTTAATTAAAAGGGTTACTGTTTCTACATCTAAATTTTATTCAGTGTACTATACTTTCACCAAAAAGTGTCAAAAGCCCCCTAAAAAAAGACATTTAAAGTTGAAGACCCGAGGCTCAGGAATATGTTTTGTGTCGGCACTTACTCAGTAACAACCCTCACACGGGTCTGCATGTCACTAAAGTACTTCAGCGTGATAAAAAAGCGGCGTGGACAGAATGAAACGCCTCAATGGAGGAGCCCAAAGGCGAACCCATATGTCTCTATTGAGAACACAAACCCGTGATTTGTGTTGGTTTGAGAAACATCACGCTGGATGCAGCATTCATAACACAACACTGGTGACAAAGAAAATCATGTCAGCACTCGACCAAAGGAGAGAAAGCATCCGCAAACATGCTAATCTGTAATTATGAGGCTAAACCAAAGTGACAAGCGGTTTTGATTGTGGAAGCAGAGGTTCTGAGATACAGACCGGGATAATACATGCTGTAATGCTATTATTGCAACCCTACACAGAGAGTGAGTCAGGTATCCCTCGAGAGAGAGACAAACGACCAATGCAATTACTTCATATTAATGACTTACACAAGAGCGGGCGGATCCGCCCTCTACGGCCCATAAACACGCTTCAAATCAGATTTGGTGCCTTTAAAATCTATTTTGGCTTATTGATTTGCGGTAATCTGATCAAGATGCTTTCAAATCGCATAAGACACATGTTGATGCTGACCTCAGTTGATTCTCAGAGACAGATATGTGGTCACGTTTGGGTTAGATATATTAATCATGTACTGGTTTGATATCTTTTCTTGTCAGAGTAATTGGGAAAGCAAATGTGATCAGTTGATTCCTATAAAGTCAGACACTGAGAGCGGATGGGGCTGGTTAATCTCTGTAAATCTGAATGGTGAGAGTGGATGTGATTGGCTGATGAAATCAGACGCTGCATGGGGTGGAGATGAAAACACAAACAGCGAGGTAAGAAGTAGAAAAAAACAAAAGTAAAAAAAAAGAAGAAGAAGAAAAAGAAGAAGACAAGTAAGATAATGTATATTGGGACCCAAATGTGTCAGTGAAATAATTTGAGAAAAAAAAAAAAGTGAAAAGCTGTAATATTGTGAAATATGATTACAAAAAAAAAAAAAAAAAAAAAAAAAAAAAAAAAATTTTTAGTCTTCAACTGGTCTTTAGCCTGCTCTAGCTGTCTTATTTATATGATGCAAAGCTGGATTTTCATCATCATTACTCCAGTCTTCAGTGTCACATGATCCTTCAGAAATCATGATGATTTGCTGCTCA
Source organism: Sinocyclocheilus rhinocerous (assembly GCF_001515625.1). Taxonomy (NCBI): domain Eukaryota; kingdom Metazoa; phylum Chordata; class Actinopteri; order Cypriniformes; family Cyprinidae; genus Sinocyclocheilus; species Sinocyclocheilus rhinocerous. The sequence continues at coordinate 1,257,806 of NW_015668442.1, forward strand.
AGAAACATTTCTTTTTATTATCTATGTTGAAAACAGTTGTGCTGCTTCATATTTTTGTAGAAATTGTGATAAATTTCCTCAGGATCCTTTGATGAAAGTTCAAAAGAATAGCATTTATGATAAATAGTAATCTTTTGTAACATTATACATGTCTTCACTGTCACTTTTGATAAATTTATTGTATCCTTGCTGAATAAATCTATTAAATTCTTCTTACATCTTACATCTATATCTATCTATCTATATATATATATATATATATACAGTGGGTACGGAAAGTATTCAGACCCCCTTAAATTTTTCACTCTTTGTTATATTGC
>NW_015668442.1:1258172-1261594 GCF_001515625.1 Sinocyclocheilus rhinocerous
AATGATTTTAGCAAATGGCTGCAATATAACAAAGAGTGAAAAATTTAAGGGGGTCTGAATACTTTCCATACCCACTGTATATACATATTAATGTAAAGCGGCATTCGATAGTGAAAGCAGACAAAGATATGATCTTAATGTCAGTCTTCAAGCCACGCTCTTCGTTTAGGGATGTCATTGCCTTCCTAGACTATCCTTAAACACTCAAGACTGTCTTTTAGCACCCAGCCCAATAATATGGGTGCAGAAGTCTGAAGCAGTCACAGAAGATCCACGAAAATCAGTGACAATCCCATGAGCAGCATGTGATCAACATAACCAAAGCTTACATAAAAACATGAAGGCTTCTGAAAAAGAAAGATCAACAGAGATCTTCTGAAAGGGATAGTTCACCCAAAAGATCCTTATCAGATTCTTATTAAATCTGATTTCTGTTGTTGCATATAAAATATATTTGGCAAGATCCTTCAGATTCTCCTTTTGTGTTCCACTGAAAAAATTGGAGACACAGGTTCCAAAAGGGTGTTTTCACAGCGATCCCATAGAAGAACCATTTTTGGTTCCTTAAAGAACCTTTCAGTGAACAGTTCTTAAAATAAATATATTTTGAAGAACTTGTGAAGAACATTTAAAAATCGAAAGAAATGTTTTATACTAAAGAACCTTGCATGCAATGGAAAGGCTCCATACTCTTAAAAATAAAGGTTCAAAAAGAGGGTTTTCACAGCGATGCTGTACACTTTTAAAATAAAGGTTCTTAATTGGCATTGATGGTTCCATAAAGAACCTTCAACATCCATAGAACCTTTCTATTGTACAAAAGGTTCTTTATAGTGAAAAAAGGTTCTTTAGATGATTAAAATGTTCTTCACACTAAGACATAGTTCTTTTAAGAACTGTTCACTGAAAGGTTATTTAGGGAACCCAAAATGGGTCTTCTATGGCATTGCTGCAAAAACAAAAAAAAACTTTTGAAGAGTGTAGAAGAACCATTTTCAATGACCAGCTCTTATAAGAACCATTTTTTCATCCTAGCGTGAAGAACATTTTATATAATCTAAAGAACCTTTTTTTCCACTATAAAGAATCTTTTATGCATCAGAAGATTAAAGGTTCTTCATGGAACCATCAAAAAAGAACCTTTATTTTGTAGACTGCATGGTTGTTAATTCATTGGCACCATCAAAACCAATTAAAACCTTCACTTTTAAGATATAAAGTTGAGTAAATAGTGACAGCATTTTCATTTATCCATTTCCACAAAGATCTCATTAATTTCCTATGAATTGTCTTGAACTCTTTGGCTCTCAGGACAGTCAGAAGATCTTTCTGTTTCCAGTACAATCCTGATGAGGAACATCTAAACACTGATTCTCAGTGACAGCTTCAGATTTATCATCCCACAGATGTTCGGATCGTTCCCAGTGTTTCAGACTCCTGCACAGACGCATGTATCCAGGCCGTGGAAACGATAGGGAACAGCTGGCGACTGAGTCGTTTCCTCTGACCCCAGCGCATTCGAACTGCGCCCCCTAAATAAACCTTTCAGATGTGGTTAGATATGGGCACTGTGGGGAAGTGTGCCAACTCCACCCACCTCTCAGGGCCCACCATCTGTTAAATATGCCACAAGCGAGCCAGAAGACCTCTGAGACGCGCAACATCGAGAGGGGCTGGCGAACATTCAAATAAGCTCAATGTATTTGAAGTGGTTGTTTTGTAACTCTCTCTGATAAATTAAAACTCAGAGCAGTGGAAATCTATAACAGTGTCAGAAGCAGGCGAGTAAATAAGACCATTTTCCACATAATCGCAAAGTAAAACCAGTAAATCAAGCAGATGAAATGATTTAGGATGTCTCCGATAGACAGACGCAACGAAAAATGAGATCAGCGTCGGAAAACATTCATTTCTGCGAGAGCCTTGGCGAGCTATTGAATTTGTTTTATATAATTTATCGATATGAGAAATGTCAACAATAAAACACTGGCTATTATAGACATATATCATAGATCACTCTTTCTGTCTAGACAGGTACTAAAATTACTGTAACAGCTCAAATAGAGTAAGTGTCTCGCTTATGTTGCTTCTGCACGCCAGGTGGCACCAAACTGTAAAAAATAATTAAATGCCAAAGAAATTAGATGTATAATTTTAGAATTTTTTTTTTAAGTCAAGATATTTACAAAAAACATTTTAGGGTTAAAAAGAATAAACGTAGTTAACTATAAAGCAGAAACCAAATCGAAAAGGTCCAAAAGACTTAGGGCCAGTTTTACTAACAGCTTGTGCCAGCACAAACCGTCTTTTGGTGTTAAAATTGTACTGTCAGGTTTTATAAAAGACACACAGTGACCAATTAGCGCTGAAAAGGCGTGGACACAGTAATTTTTGCGCCTGACCTTATTGAATATGCATTTGTAGGAGTTTCCTTTTCAGACGCAAAATTCATGGGAGGAGAGTATTCAAATGAATCACGCAATGCGTTTTACTAACTTTTGCGCTCGTCTACGGAGCCCCTAAAGGGACAAGGTGGTGGAAAAAAAATTAGGGGTGGGAGGAAATTTTTTTTTGCGTTCTCTCGCAAAACTTTTGCGTTCCCTCGAGAAACTTTCGCAAATATCTTTGCGAGAGAACGCAAAAGTTTTGCGAGGGAACGCAAAAGTTTTGCGAGAGAACGCAAAAAATCTGACAAATATTTTTTCCTCCCACCCCAAATTTTTTCACTCAATCTGATTTTTTTCCGCCACCATGTCCCTTTAGGGGCTCCGTACTCGTCAAATTACTGGCATTTGCGCCATTATTTAACGCCCCAAAAAAAGCAGTCTAAAGGCTTGTGCACACCGGGACGATTATCACGCGCGATTATCGCCGACGTTTAACGTCTCGTGACTAAACAAAGGGCGGCAATGTGAGTGTCCACACTGACGCGCAAAACGCCAGACGTAAGAGCGTCATTTTTTTTTAAACACCTCGGGCTCGTTTATTTGGTTTGACGCGTCGCGTAAAAAACTGGCTGACCAATGAGATTGGTGCTTTTGTTCACGTGCCTGGATCTGCTGAAGTTACAGTAAAACATAAGTTACAGTGGCGCTCAAGCACAAAATGAGCATACATTGATACCTAACGACGAAGAGGAAGTAAGTAGACGAAGAAGAGGCATCGAGGCAAGATGAATGTAGAGCTGCTGGTCTCATTGGTGTCTGAACACAAAGAGCTTTATGATAAATGGACAGCGACTACAAAAATCTCGATAAGAGAGAGTTGTTATGGAGTGGAATTGCAGATCAAATAGGATTCGCTTTCATTAAGTGCCATCTAATGTCAGGGAGTGAATTTGCACGTTCACTCGGCTCATCACCTGCGAAAATCGCTTGGGTATGAACACAAAAGACGCGTCGAAAAACGTCGGCGATAAGCGC
>NW_015668442.1:1262223-1266805 GCF_001515625.1 Sinocyclocheilus rhinocerous
CGCTTTCATTAAGCGCCATCTAATGTCAGGGAGTGAATTTGCACGTTCACTCGGCTCATCACCTGCGAAAATCGCTTGGGTATGAACACAAAGACGCATCGAAAAATGTCTTGAAGAACGCTGGCAATAAGCGCGAGCGATAATCATCCCAGTGTGCACGAGGCTTTAAACTATTTTGCGCTTGAAATTGCTGCAATTATTGTTGCTCGGAGGAGGCACCGCAGAGAACAGAGAGTGTGTGGTTTTTTCCACATGTAGCCTATTAATTTATTCGGAATGCCAGAAGAACACATTATCCGAACATATCGTTTGCCAAGCCATGTTATTTTTAATTTGCTTCAGAAAATAACGAGTCTCTCAATACCAGGTCTATCAAAACTTCTAGCAAACCTTAATTTTTTGGCCTCCGGTTCTTTTCAACGTACTGTGGCTTTTTATTTCCTTATTCTTTATTTGTGACTACGCTAATTTGTGCTGCGCTTGGTATATTGCGTTGGTCGATATGTAAATGAGATGTTGCGTCTGTGTTCTTTAATTTACGCATTGTTAGTAAATCACCCACATAAATTTCCCCTCCCATCAGTGCTGCTTTGGAATTGCGCTCTCGCGCTAATTTGCCCTGTTTAGTAAAACTGGCCCTTAATGAATTTACAATGAAAAAAAATATGATGAAGAACATTAGGATGAAAAACAAACTTATTTTATTTCAGTTAATTGCCAAGGCATCATTTTACATTTTTAAGTATTATCACTAAATTACTAAATTTATTAAAACTGAACTGAAATAAAAAATAAGCCAAATATAAATTTTAAATAACTAAAATTAAAATAAATAAATAAATGAATGAATGTATATGAAAGCCACATATCAAAATTACTATTAATGAAAGCGTATTACTATGAATAAAGGCTAATTAAGTATATTATTAAATACTATAATGGTATATAAATAATACTAAAATAACACTAGCAAAGACTATGGTTGAATCTCTAAGTGCGTAGATCTGCACTGGTGATGGTACAGTACAATTAATTAACTTATGCAAAACCAACTAGCATAGCAAAAGCTGTTGTGAACAATATTAGCTTTAAAAACATACTTGAATGCATAATTCAAAAATCCAGTAGAAACAGGATATCATCCTGCCACCATTTGCTGAATACTATAACTTGATCTTCATGAATTCTGTTCTTGAATGCTATAAATATACTTTGATATAGTCCTTAAACAGAGTGACGTCTACAGCAAAGCAAGTGACAATTACTTACATATTCACCGTAGGTATCCTGCACCACCGGAGGGGGAGGTCTGTACCCGGGTGGGGGCGGAGCTCCTCGTGCTCTCTGTGAGGGAACGGCCCTTACTCTGCTGGACGGAACCCTGCTGGGCGGAGCTCCTCTGGGAGCCACCCCCCGCGGGACTGCCGCCTGAGGAGGAGGAACGCCCCCTCTACACCTGCAGGAGACATCCGCTCAAGTGAATTACATAAATATAATTAACTAAACATTATAAGTGGAGCAAGAATTCTTCATTTAAAAAAATGAAAACACAATAGTGTAAAAATGGTGTGAATAAATACATATACACTGCAAGAGAAATGTTTGGACATAAAGGAACTAAATTAGTGATGTTACACCTTTTTACCAAAATATACTTAGATGGTTTACATTACTTTTGTAGACAAATATAAATTGTGCCTACACTATAAAAAATTATTTTTTTCCAAGTTGTAAATAGAGGATTACTATTTCAGTTTTTCTACTTCACAATTTCAATGCAATTCAATGCATTACTTGCTGTTTCTTTGTATTGTTTGTGTGCAATTTTTAAGTGAAATTTGTTTAAGTGATTTTTTTTTTCAGTGTACATTTGAGTTTCTTCACAAAAGTAAGAAGACAGAGCTAAAAATAAGTTTTAATATATTTATCTATTTGTTGTTCCTTATGTAATTGCAATAAATCCACAGTTTTTTTTACTTTAATTACTAAATTATTTGAATGACTTTAATATTAACTTTATTTAATAACTTTAATAGTAATCTAAGGTATGGAACAGTATAGTAAAACAAAAATGTGTCCAAAATTGTACTATAGTGTATACTACTGTTCAAAAGTTTTGGGTCAGATTTATTTATTTATGCATTAAACTGAACAAATTTGATGGTATTTTACATTGTTTCAATGTAAAATCCTGAAAAAAAATAACACTGAAAATGACATATCACAAACAAATGATAATATTAAGCAGCACAACTGTTTTCAACATTGATAATAAAGCTTTGCCATTTAATAAGCATCTTTCAACTGACAAACAGACAGATCTAGTCTAGTTTCTGGCTATCATTTACTAAATAACAATACGCCGTTGATTATATTCTATCCTCCAATGGAAGATAACTTTGACGGTTTGATTGAATTTTCCTCTCCAACTATGATGAAAATTAGACTGGTTTGAGGAAATGACATTAGCGCCAGTCCATATGTGAATAAATCTGCCAGCTATACCGCGTGAAACTCTCAGTGGAGTTTCAAATCCTTTTCTCATTAAACAGCAGAAAAAAAATCAACGGGCAGAAAAGGAGAAGCAAATTAAGGAGTTCATTAGTCATGTTTACATGTTATCCAGCCGTTTCTCGCTCTAGATGTGATTACAGTACAATGATCCGCTGTCGTACCTGTGCGGTCCCGGCGCTGGCGTTCCTCTGCTTCGCGTGCTGCTCTTGCCTCTGGCCGCTGGGACTTTGGCGTCCTCCGAGCCGCCGTTCAGATACGTCAGCTCCTGTAGCTGCGCCTGTCTGATCTCATCGTTATAGTCCTGTACGACACACACAAACACACTGTTAATGAGCTGTAACGCGCAATAATGGTCCACTTGTTTTTCAAGGGGAAATATATGCCCCCTGCAACCCCAAACACGCACCAACATGTGTTTTTCCCCGAGAGGAGCCATTCTGTATATAAATAGTAACATTTAATCTAGCTTTTCATTAGCATAACAGATGTGACTGTGAGATTTTATATACATAAAGTCAATACCGTGCACAAATGTGACCCTGGACCACAAAACCAGTCATAAGGGTAAATTTTTCGAAATTGAGATTTATACATCATATGAAAGCTGAATAAATAAGCTTTCCATTGTGGATTCATTCCTTTTCCATTTGTTAGGATAGGACAATATTTGGCTGAGATACAACTATTTGAAAATCTGGAATCTGAGGGTGCAAAAAAATCTAAATATTGAGAAAATCGCCTTTAAAGTTGTCCAAATGAAGTTCTTACCAATGCATATTACTAATCAAAAATTAAGTTTTAATATTTACAGTAGGAAATTTACAAAATATCTTCATGGAACATGATCTTTACTTAATATCCTAATGATTTTTGGCATAAAAGAAAAATCGATAATTTTGACCCATACAATGTATTTTTGGCTATTGCTACAAATATACCCAAGCGACTTAAGTTTTGTGGTTGAAGGTAATATTGTAATTGTTCATGAAATTTACAAGTGAAGTTAATAGTGAGACTTAACCTCCAAAATAAAGTGTTACCAAAATTTGATTTTTAAACCAGTGGATGTGTATTTTTGGTCTGAAGGTAATAAACGCTGCAATCAGAACATGAAAGATGATGATGTTGATGCTCAGTTTGTGTTTAGAAGATTGTACAAACATGTACAAACAGACGTACAGGAATAAGAAATTTTTTGATCTCCTCTAGAGCGTGACCCATTCTCGCATACGCTTCAGCGGGCGGCGCGAACACCTCGATCAGCACGTGAAGATCTTCGTTAAGGTGATGATACTTTGTCTCTCCACTCTTTCGCAGTTCTTCTTCCTGTTAACAAAAGTGTATGAAAAAAGAAACATGTACACATTTGCAAGCATTTGCTAAATGCAGTTGAGGTACAGGAACTAAAATATATTTTTTTAATTAATTAATACAAATTACATATATATATTTATATATATATATACAATTACTTAAAAAAAAAATAATAATAATAATTTGAAAAGAGACAATGTTGACCTTTTTCCACCTTTGAAATATCACGTTCAGGACACAGAGGATGTAAATAAATAAGCTAAATTAATAAACCGTCCCATAGTAATTATGCCATGCATATTCAATTCAATTAAAATGTAAATTCCATCGTTCAGGACAGGATGTAAATAAATAAGCTAAATTAATAAACCGTCCCATAGTAATTATGTCATGCATATTCAATTCAATTAAAATGTAAATTCCATATGCAAACACATTAACACTGGGCAGCGAGTGGGGGGGGCTTGTATGCAGCACTGTTAGCTGGCGCAAAGCAAAAGAGCAATTTAACAGGAACCGTGAGACAGAAACATGGCAAAGAATTACATCAGCCCACCTGTCAGATGCACAGATGACGCCGCTTTATTTTAAAAGCAGGGTGAAATTTTCATTCAGCATGGCTTTTAGCTGCAGAGCAAAGTGTGCTGTTCCCTTTCAGTCGGTCACTCTCGACGTCACGTTGGATGACCGACGAAATTGGGATCTCGCTTAGAGAGACCAATCTACTTCGAGTGTAAACTAAACGAGCCAATGC
>NW_015668442.1:1268787-1276945 GCF_001515625.1 Sinocyclocheilus rhinocerous
GATAGGACAATATTTGGTCGAGATACAACTATTGAAATTCTGGAATCTGAGGGTGCAAAAAAATCTAAATATTGAGAAAATCATCTTTAAAGTTTTCCAAATGAAGTTCTTAGCAATGCATATTACTAATCAAAAATTAAGTTTTAATATATTTACAGTAGGAAATTTACAAAATATCTTCATGGAACATGATCTTTACTTAATATCCTAATGATTTTTGGCATAAAAGAAAAATCGATAATTTTGACCCATACAATGTATTTTTGGCTATTGCTACAAATATACCCAAGCGACTTAAGTTTTGTGGTTGAAGGTAATATTGTAATTGTTCATGAAATTTACAAGTGAAGTTAATAGTGAGACTTAACCTCCAAAATAAAGTGTTACCAAAATTTGATTTTTAAACCAGTGGATGTGTATTTTTGGTCTGAAGGTAATAAACGCTGCAATCAGAACATGAAAGATGATGATGTTGATGCTCAGTTTGTGTTTAGAAGATTGTACAAACATGTACAAACAGACGTACAGGAATAAGAAATTTTTTGATCTCCTCTAGAGCGTGACCCATTCTCGCATACGCTTCAGCGGGCGGCGCGAACACCTCGATCAGCACGTGAAGATCTTCGTTAAGGTGATGATACTTTGTCTCTCCACTCTTTCGCAGTTCTTCTTCCTGTTAACAAAAGTGTATGAAAAAAGAAACATGTACACATTTGCAAGCATTTGCTATACCAGTTGAGGTACAGGAACTAAAATATATTTTTTTAATTAATTAATACAAATTATATATATATATATACAATTACTTAAAAAAAATAAAAAATAATAATAATTTGAAAAGAGACAATGTTGACCTTTTTCCACCTTTGAAATATCACGTTCAGGACACAGAGGATGTAAATAAATAAGCTAAATTAATAAACCGTCCCATAGTAATTATGCCATGCATATTCAATTCAATTAAAATGTAAATTCCATATGCAAACACATTAACACTGGGCAGCGAGTGGGGGGGCTTGTATGCAGCACTGTTAGCTGGCGCAAAGCAAAAGAGCAATTTAACAGGAACCGTGAGACAGAAACATGGCAAAGAATTACATCAGCCCACCCGTCAGATGCACAGATGATGCCGCTTTATTTTAAAAGCAGGGTGAGATTTTCATTCAGCACGGCTTTTAGCTGCACAGCAAAGTGTGCTGTTATGTGTGTGCTTGTCTCCTGTGCTTCCTCTGATGTCATGCAGTTAATCTGCTCTCTTTAAAACAGTCACAGTTATGCAAATGAGATGCTAATTTCATCCACAAATCTGCTGTTTACTGAAAGAGGTCAGCTTAGTACAGATATGCTGAGGTAACGGAGCGTGTGTGTATGAAACGGCAGTAAGCATGGGCTTATCAACTAATGGCCAAAAAATCAACTAGCGAGGTTGACATTTACGGTACTATTTTTATTTGTTTTTAAGTTCCATTCATTCTCTTTAAAGCATTATTTTAATTGCACTGTTTTGTGGAGTGTTATGCTTCATTTTTAAAAATGCTAATAAAAAGGGCCTCTTTTAAAAAAGGATCTTAAACATTATTTAATGAAATAATCATTTAATTAAACATTATCTAAATATTATTCATTTTAGAGGCAGAGCAAGTTGTTAATTTGTTAATTTGTTTTTAATAATATGCACTGATGAATCTTTTAAAATAAAAAAGGAACCTGTCTAAAGAAAGTAAAAGTATCAGTTTCGATTTTCTAAATAATTGTCATATTTGTATAGGACTGTATACAATTTTGAGAAAACTATGGAAGCTTGTTTCCACCACTGAATTTTAAATGAATGAATGAATGAATGAATCTGCAAATTGTGCACATTTCTGATAAAAAAAAGTCAGAATTGTGAGATCAAAAAGTCGCAAGTACCTTCTTAATTTCTTATTATGTGGCGGAAATAAAAAAACAGAATTGCAAGATGTAATCAAAATTCCGAAAAAAATCCGAATCAAAATTCAGAGCAAAAAAGTCAGAACTGTGAGATTAAAAAGTCGCAAATTACCTTTTTGGATTTTTATTCAATGGTGGGGGAAAAAAAATAAAAAATTTCAAAGAATTCAAAGAAAAAAAATTCTGAATTGCAAGATATTAACTCTGCTGCAAAAAAATAACAGAATTGCAAGATGTAAAAACAAAAAGTTAGAATTGTGAGATTAAAGAGTCACAAATTTCTTACATTTTTTTATTTTTTATTCCATGGCGGAAAATAATAATAATAATAATAATAATAATAATAAATGTGAGATGTAAACAAGAAAAAAGTCAAAATAGCGAGATGAACGTAAACTCAGAATTCAGAGAAAAAAAAAATGTCAGAATTGCAAGATTTAAACTCAGAATTATGAGAAAAAAGTCAAATTGCAAGATTTAAACGCAGAATTATGAGGAAAAAAAGTCAAATTGCAAGATTTAAACTCAGAATTATGAAAAAAGTCAAATTGAAAGATTTAAACTCAGAATTATGAGAAAAAAAGTCAAATTGCAAGATTTAAACTCAGAATTATGAGAAAAAAAGTCAAATTGCAAGATTTAAACTCAGAATTATGAGAAAAAAATGTCAAATTGAAAGATTTAAACTGAGACTTATGAGAAAAAAAGTCAAAATTGCAAGATTATGAGGAAAAAATTCAAAATTGTGAAACAAATTCAGGGAAAAAAAGTCCGAATTTTAAAATAAAAATTCTCAATTACCATTTTTTTTTTTTATTCTGTGGGAAAAAACAAGCTTCCATGCAAAACAATATTATGAGGACAAATTGAAAGATTTAAACTCAGAATTATGAAAAAAGTCAAATTGAAAGATTTAAACTCATTAAACTCAGAAAAAGTCAAAATTGCAAGATTTAAAATCAGAATTATGAGAAAAAAAATTCAAATTGCAAGGTTTAAACTCAGAATTATGAGAAAAAAAAATCTAATTGAAAGATTTAAACTCAGAATTATGAGAAAAAAATGTCAAATTGAAAGATTTAAACTGAGACTTATGAGAAAAAAAGTCAAAATTGCAAGATTTAAAATCAGAATTATGAGAAAAAAAATTCAAATTGCAAGGTTTAAACTCAGAATTATGAGAAAAAAAAATCTAATTGAAAGATTTAAACTCAGAATTATGAGAAAAAAATGTCAAATTGAAAGATTTAAACTGAGACTTATGAGAAAAAAAGTCAAAATTGCAAGATTTAAAATCAGAATTATGAGAAAAAAAATTCAAATTGCAAGGTTTAAACTCAGAATTATGAGAAAAAAATGTCAAATTGAAAGATTTAAACTGAGACTTATGAGAAAAAAAGTCAAAATTGCAAGATTTAAAATCAGAATTATGAGAAAAAAAATTCAAATTGCAAGGTTTAAACTCAGAATTATGAGAAAAAAATGTCAAATTGAAAGATTTAAACTGAGACTTATGAGAAAAAAAGTCAAAATTGCAAGATTTAAAATCAGAATTATGAGAAAAAAAATTCAAATTGCAAGGTTTAAACTCAGAATTATGAGAAAAAAATGTCAAATTGAAAGATTTAAACTGAGACTTATGAGAAAAAAAGTCAAAATTGCAAGATTTAAAATCAGAATTATGAGAAAAAAAATTCAAATTGCAAGGTTTAAACTCAGAATTATGAGAAAAAAATGTCAAATTGAAAGATTTAAACTGAGACTTATGAGAAAAAAAGTCAAAATTGCAAGATTTAAAATCAGAATTATGAGAAAAAAAATTCAAATTGCAAGGTTTAAACTCAGAATTATGAGAAAAAAATGTCAAATTGAAAGATTTAAACTGAGACTTATGAGAAAAAAAGTCAAAATTGCAAGATTTAAAATCAGAATTATGAGAAAAAAAATTCAAATTGCAAGGTTTAAACTCAGAATTATGAGAAAAAAATGTCAAATTGAAAGATTTAAACTGAGACTTATGAGAAAAAAAGTCAAAATTGCAAGATTTAAAATCAGAATTATGAGAAAAAAAATTCAAATTGCAAGGTTTAAACTCAGAATTATGAGAAAAAAATGTCAAATTGAAAGATTTAAACTGAGACTTATGAGAAAAAAAGTCAAAATTGCAAGATTTAAAATCAGAATTATGAGAAAAAAAATTCAAATTGCAAGGTTTAAACTCAGAATTATGAGAAAAAAATGTCAAATTGAAAGATTTAAACTGAGACTTATGAGAAAAAAAGTCAAAATTGCAAGATTTAAAATCAGAATTATGAGAAAAAAAATTCAAATTGCAAGGTTTAAACTCAGAATTATGAGAAAAAAATGTCAAATTGAAAGATTTAAACTGAGACTTATGAGAAAAAAAGTCAAAATTGCAAGATTTAAAATCAGAATTATGAGAAAAAAAATTCAAATTGCAAGGTTTAAACTCAGAATTATGAGAAAAAAATGTCAAATTGAAAGATTTAAACTGAGACTTATGAGAAAAAAAGTCAAAATTGCAAGATTTAAAATCAGAATTATGAGAAAAAAAATTCAAATTGCAAGGTTTAAACTCAGAATTATGAGAAAAAAATGTCAAATTGAAAGATTTAAACTGAGACTTATGAGAAAAAAAGTCAAAATTGCAAGATTTAAAATCAGAATTATGAGAAAAAAAATTCAAATTGCAAGGTTTAAACTCAGAATTATGAGAAAAAAATGTCAAATTGAAAGATTTAAACTGAGACTTATGAGAAAAAAAGTCAAAATTGCAAGATTTAAAATCAGAATTATGAGAAAAAAAATTCAAATTGCAAGGTTTAAACTCAGAATTATGAGAAAAAAATGTCAAATTGAAAGATTTAAACTGAGACTTATGAGAAAAAAAGTCAAAATTGCAAGATTTAAAATCAGAATTATGAGAAAAAAAATTCAAATTGCAAGGTTTAAACTCAGAATTATGAGAAAAAAATGTCAAATTGAAAGATTTAAACTGAGACTTATGAGAAAAAAAGTCAAAATTGCAAGATTTAAAATCAGAATTATGAGAAAAAAAATTCAAATTGCAAGGTTTAAACTCAGAATTATGAGAAAAAAATGTCAAATTGAAAGATTTAAACTGAGACTTATGAGAAAAAAAGTCAAAATTGCAAGATTTAAAATCAGAATTATGAGAAAAAAAATTCAAATTGCAAGGTTTAAACTCAGAATTATGAGAAAAAAATGTCAAATTGAAAGATTTAAACTGAGACTTATGAGAAAAAAAGTCAAAATTGCAAGATTTAAAATCAGAATTATGAGAAAAAAAATTCAAATTGCAAGGTTTAAACTCAGAATTATGAGAAAAAAATGTCAAATTGAAAGATTTAAACTGAGACTTATGAGAAAAAAAGTCAAAATTGCAAGATTTAAAATCAGAATTATGAGAAAAAAAATTCAAATTGCAAGGTTTAAACTCAGAATTATGAGAAAAAAATGTCAAATTGAAAGATTTAAACTGAGACTTATGAGAAAAAAAGTCAAAATTGCAAGATTTAAAATCAGAATTATGAGAAAAAAAATTCAAATTGCAAGGTTTAAACTCAGAATTATGAGAAAAAAATGTCAAATTGAAAGATTTAAACTGAGACTTATGAGAAAAAAAGTCAAAATTGCAAGATTTAAAATCAGAATTATGAGAAAAAAAATTCAAATTGATCTTATCTATGCACAATCAGCTTGTAACACTCCAAAGAGACAGGAAAACTTGAAATCGCATCATATGACCCCTTTAAAAGAATTATGAGGAAAAAAGTCAAAATTGTGAAACAAACTCAGAATTCAGGGAAAAAAAGTCAGAATTTTAAAATAAAAATTCTCAATTACCATTTTTTTTTTTTATTCTGTGGGAAAAAACAAGCTTCCATGCAAAACAATGTTTGCAAGAGCATATTTTCCACATTCACCGGTGAACGCACACATATATGTGACGTTTTCTAAACTGCTTCCAAAAACAAGCTCTTGTGGGGTTTGGGGCGTGTATGTTTACTATCAACATCGTTTGGTAAATTCTGTGAAATTCGTTTCTGCAAATTCTAGTACATCAAAGACAATTATGAACTTTAAGCAAATCTCTCCACTCTGCTGTGGGACGGAGCTGCAGGAGAATCTCCAAACAGCTTAAAACTGTGCAGGTGAGCGTTCCAGATCCAAACCGGCCAATTTGCGGTGCACAATTCCCCCTCTCTCTCGCTTTTCTCCACAGAGAGCTTGTTCACCAAAATCTGACAGGACCGGAGGAGTGCAGCAGTCAATAACAACACGCCCAATTAGTAGATAAAACCTTCCAGAACACCCTGAGCTCTGGAACAGCTGTCTGAAGGGAGAAGATTGCTCTTGTGAACGCTGAATGTAATTGCGGCACGCTTATACATGAACATATCAAAATCACCTGCGGCTGAGCTGTTCAGAAACGGCCAGAAACCAGAGCTACATGCACACAATCTGCTTGGGGAAAATGTCAATAATTGAAAGGATACATATCATGGATTTTCCTGAACCTTTTAAAATAAATATTGCATGCAACAAGTTAGCCAATTAGAGCCACCTAATTAAAGGTACAGTAGCAAAAACATCCTGTTTTAAAAGTAAGGAGAGAAATAAGGTAATTTTTTTCCCCTAAAGAAATTGATACTTTTACTCAGCAAGGAACCATTAAATTCATCAAAATTGACAGTAAATAATTTATAATACTTTAAAAGATTTCTACTTCATATAAATGCTGTTCTACTGAACTTTCTATTCATCAAAAAATCCTGAACAAAATAAATCATTGTTTTCAAAATTAATAACAATGTTTCAAATCAGCGTATTGGAATGATTTCTGTAGGATGACACTGTGTGACACTTAAGACTGGAGTAATAATGCTGAAAATTCAGCATTCCATCACAGGAATAAATTATATTTTAAAATATATTCAAATAGAAAACAGTTATTTTAAATTATAATATTATTTTATAATAATAAAATATAATATTAACAGCTGAACCCAAGCCTCCGTTACTAATTCGAAAATGTCACTTTAGAACTAGTAACGAAGGAACGTTGAGTTGCTTTATTGAAAGCTTATTGTATTACTATATTAAACGCTCTCTGTATTATATGTAGAATATTATGAGAGAGAGATGAACTGAGCGAGTGTGATTACCTGCATCTGATACAGCATTCATTCTTTAGCTCAATCTCATATTCACAATAAAACATTAGTTTGAATGTCCGCTGAGGAAAGCGATATCTGTTGTACTGTCCTTTCATCTGTTAAGGGTGATTTCTGATGACAGCGCTGCTCAGTGCATTTGTTAACTGCGTCTTACAAGCTGTTATTAAAAGTAAAAATAACTTCCGTTTCAGTCTCTTTCAATATAAAAGTATTTTCTGCTGACTCATAAAACAGTCTTTTAAAACAGTACAAAGGCAGCGCTCTAATATACAGCATTAAAGTTACATAAAATATAACGTGTAGTATTTATTTAATAATAAACAACAACAACAGCCATCATAAAAGTTGATCATCATCATCAAAAGTACAAAGGCAGCGCTCTAATATACAGCATTAAAGTTACATAAAATATAACGTGATGAGATTTTGCCCTCAGCCAAAACTATTTGCTTATGCGTATGTTTTCTGTAGTAAGTGCTAGGCTAGGTTCATGAGTAGGGTTGGAAACCCTATGTAACCGGTATGTACTAGAACCAAATCAGAACGCAGATTCCGGTGCCTCATTTCGGTACCACTTAAATGCCTGAGCAATCGATTGAGATATTTGTCCTGGTTCTCCGAAATGGACGTAAGAAGCATTGGTGTCGCTAGGCCATTTTTAGCGGGGCTATAGAGATTAGCTCCATAAACTGTACACAAATTCGTGATCGTCTCAGAGTCAGACCCCCCATATGAAAACGGAATCGATTTGGCACCGGTATCATAAAAAACCCAATCGATACCCAACCCTATTCATGAGCGCTGAACAGCCGCTGACACCCTGGAGCTCATTTCTCCGAAAACGTCGAAGCAAATTTTCAAATAGACGTTATCTTTATTAACAAACCGCATAGTTGAAGTCTAAACAAATACATTCTCGCCTAAAAAACTCTCAAAACTACATTCCATGAAACAAAAACAGTATTACTTTTGAATTTTAGTGGATTTGGGTGTCCGCCATGACA
>NW_015668442.1:1277155-1297034 GCF_001515625.1 Sinocyclocheilus rhinocerous
ATATATATATATATATATGTATATGTATAGATTGAACCTGTATTAAAAGAAATTACAGACATGAACTGAACGGATCATCTAAAATTAAACTATTGTTTTTGGTGCAAGAAACGTTCAGGCATTCAGGCAGAAAAAACAACGACAGGGGCATTTACACAACACCGTTTTTAACTAAAAATTGAAAACTTTTTATGCATTTCGGCTATTCATTTACGATGATAAACAACACCATTATCATCTAAGTGTAAACTGTAAAAAACGCAAATTTGTGAAAATGGTGAAGTCATACGCATGTGTATTGCATGTTCAGTATATGTGCATAATATCGCCAACTACTGGCCTGGCATGAACAATACAGCGTTTTTAGTCTTTTTTGGTGATCTGTGTGAATGGGGATCATTTTTGACAACATTGTTGTCTATACATGAAACTTTTGAAAAAGAAAAAAATGTGAAAAAATTACTGTTTAATTAGAAGTACACTTCTGAATTACCTCAACAGACAGCTCAAGTCAATTCATTTAGATGCTTTAAGAAGTAATCTGCTATTTGCCAATAACTCCAAAAACCTGTCAGACTATATCGCTCTGTCCCTTTGTCTCTTGTGTTCTTTCTCTCTTTCTCTCTGACAGGACGCTGACGTTAGCATTTCTTTATGACATCGTATCCCTCTTTCCAGGTGAGGAGGGGGGGAGCGACCCATCAGCAACCATCGATCGATTCAATCAGCGGCGCAGCACGCAGAAACGCAACATATGTGCGTGTGATCGTTCAGATCGCTTCTCACCCGTGACAGCGGAGACATTGAGAGTATGTGGTGAAAGACGGGACAAAAAACACCAGTTCCTGCCTCATATACCCTGATTAACAACCCAGAGACTGATAATAAGCAAAGAAAGAATACCTTTTCTTTGTCTCTCATGGATCCCTTGCCGAGGATGGACATCTTGGTCAGCGTGTCCTCCTGCAGTCTCTTTAAAGAGTTCCCTCGAGGGCCCAGGAGTTTACCCACAAAATTAAACTAATAAAGAGAGAGAGAAAGAGAGAAAAAAAGAGTTTTACTTACACTTCATAGTACTGTCTTCTAATTACTATTCCCTAATACATAAGTTATGCAAACTGACATTCTAAGTATTTCCTCTGCAAAACCAGTTAAACATTTATCAAAGCCACACAATGGTATATTAAATACTGCATTTTTCTTGCCCACATCAACCAATTAAACGGCACTTTTTTTCTGGTTATGCATGCTTTAATGATCAAATATTTCACTAAGACACTATACTTGCTTTTTTGTTCAAACTCTGAATTAGTAATTTGAATTTTAAATAAGAAAAAGAGACCTCAAATATTTTTTATATAATGGACGGCACTTTTCATTGATTTTTGTTTTTATAGTTAGCTAATTATAGGTAGCTAAACTATTAAAATCTATAAAAATATAAAATATATGAAGAGTTCAGATGCAAAAGCCTCTAAGTGCTGTTTGAAATTTTCTTCTAAAATTGGCATTTTCTTTATCAGGCTCCTATGTTTATGTTCAGTTATTTCACTTTAATGGCAATGGAAAGAACCTATTACTTGCCATAAAAGTGAAATTACTGAATCTACACATAGGAGCCTGATAAAAATGCTCATTTTAGAAGAACATTTTAAATGGCACTATATATTATATATAATTATTTATTAAGCATTAAGTTATTTTATTAAAAATAAGGCACCGAACCCCCAACTGCTCCCCGGGCGCCGCAACAAAAAATGGCTGCCCACTGCTCCGGGTGTGTGTTCACGGTGTGTGTGTGTGTTCACTGCTGTGTGTGTGCACTTTGGATGGGTTAAATGCAGAGCACTAATTCCAAGTATGGGTCACCATACTTGGCCACATGTCACGTCACTTTCACTTTCACTTACATGTGAATTAATCACAATTAATTGCATATATCAATATTTACTGCAAAAAGATCATTCAGAGACAAAGACGAAAGGCAGAAAGTGGCTTAAAAAGTTAATATATTGTTTATTTTATTTCCATATGTCTGAATAGGTCGCAAAAAAAATGAATCAAATAGCAACTGTATTCATTCATTATAAAAATAAATAATAGTATTAAATGCATGTGTTACATTTCCAGTTCTTATAGCCTGCGAGGGGACAAAACAGCGTTCCTCTTAACAGAACTGCATCTGTGAAAGACACTTTACTGAATCACAAGAGACTCCAGATCTAAAACACATACTGTTTTGTGTCACATTCGGATGGAAACAGGAGGCAAGGATCAAAGAAACACGAGACAGAAGAAAGAGAAAGAAAGGAAGAAGAATCCTCCCAGAAAGAAGACAAAAAGAGGAAAGAGGAAAGAGGAAAGAGGAAGCGTATAGGCTGAGGAGGTGAGACGCTTTCTCTGCAGTTCTTGTTAAAACGCTTCACCTGCGCCTGCTGTCCAGGCTTGTTAGCGATCTCACCGCTGAACCCGGAGCGGAAGATCAAACCCTGCCACCCATGAAGACCTCTGAGAAAGCCACAGACACAATCGCAGCGCTCAGGTGACACATTCTCAAACTTTCTTGGTTACTTTTTCAAAATAGAAAGACTTGACTGAACCTGATGGCAAAATTTGAATCCCAGAATTAACAGAAAGAGCGGAGTGGTTCTAGGTTTATACAACCTTTGTGGCAGGATGGATGCATACTTTGAAAATCCAACAAATACTATACTATATATACTATATACTATACATCACTTTTTCTTATAAAATTCACCTGCAGAAATATAAATAGACATGAGACAATTGTTGACAAAGTGTAAGTGTAAGATGTATTTCCTCAGCTCAGATCAGATCTCTTATAAGAATAACGAGAAATGTTTAAGTTCATACTGAAATCTCTGACTTATGAATATAAGCTATCTGGGCAAATCTAAGTGCATTTTAAAGTATGGATGCTTGTTTCTGCCACAGGATAAAACAAATTACTAAGGTAATTGTGACTTTTTCCTCACAATTCTAAGAAAAAGAGCTTTATTACACTTTATTTTAGGATGTCCTTGTTATAGTGTAATTATACATTTAAGTATTGAGTAATGTTAATTAACTACATGTACATACTACAGTGCCGTGAAAAGGCTTTTGCCCCCTTACTGTTTTTTTTATTTTTTGCATATTTGTCACACTTAAAAGATTCAGATCATCAAACCAATTTTAATATTACGCAAAGATAATGCAAGTAAATACAAAATGCAGTTTTTAAATGATAATTTCATTTATTAAGGGAAAAAAGCTGTCCAAACCTACCTGGCCCTACGTGAAAAATGATTTGCCCCTCCTCTTAAATCATGAAAGAACTGTGATTAACCACATTATTTTAGAAAGCTGAGTTAAATTTCACTAGCCACACGCAGGCCTGATTACTGCCAGACCTGTTGAATCAAGAAATCACTTAAATAGAACCTGTCTGACAAAGTGAAGCATGCTTAAAGAGCAACACATCATGCCGCGATCTAAAGAAATTCAAGAACAGATGAGAAACAAAATAGCTGACATGTATCAGCCTGGAAAGGGTTATGAAGCCATTTCTAAGGCTTTGGGACTCCAGCGAACCACGGTCAGAGCCATTATCCACAAATGGAGAAAACTTGGAACAGTGGTGAACCTTCCCAGGAGTGGCCAGCCTACCAAAATTACTCCAAGAGCGCAACGACGACTCATCCAGGAGGTCATAAAAGAACCCAGAACAACATCTAAAGAACTGCAGGCCTCACTTGCCTCAATTAAGGTCAGTGTTCATGATTCAACAATAAGAAAGAGACTGGGCAAAAACGGCATCCATGGGAGAGTTCCAAGGCAAAAGCCATTGCTGACCAAAAAGAACACAAAGGCTTGTCTCACATTTGCCAAAAAATATCTTGTTTATCCCCAAGACTTTTGGGCAAATATTCTGTGGACTGATGAGACAAAAGTTGAACTTTTTGGAAGGTGTGTGTCCCGTTACATCTGGCGTAAAACCAACACAGCATTTCATAAAAAGAACATCATACCAACAGTCAAACATGGTGGTGGTAGTGTGATGGTCTGGGGCTGCTTTGCAGCTTCAGGACCTGGATGACTTGCCATAATTGATGGAACCATGAATTCTGCTCTCTATCAGAAAATCCTGAAGGAGAATGTCCGGCCGTCAGTTTGTGACCTCAAGCTCAAGCGCACTTGGTTTATGCAGCAGGACAATGATCCAAAACACACCAGCAAGTCCACCTTTGAATGGCTCAAGAAAAACAAAATTAAGGTTTTGGAATGGCCAAGTCAAAGTCCAGACTTAAATCCGATTGAGATGCTGTGGCATGACCTTAAACAGTCCATTCATGCTCAAAAACCCTCCAATGTGGCTGAATGAAAACAATTCTGCAAAGAAGAGTGGGCCAAAATTCCTGTGAAAGACTCATTGCCATTTATCGCAAACGCTTGATTGCAGTTGTTGCTGCAAAGGGTGGCACAACCAGTTATTAGATTTAGGGGGCAATTACTTTTTCACGTAGTGCCAGGCAGGTTTGGACAGCTTTTTTCCCTTAATAAATGAAATCATAATTTCAAAACTGCAGTTTGTATTTACTCAGGTTATCTTTGTGTAATATTAAAATGTGTTTGATGATCTGAATCTTTTAAGTGTGACAAATATGCAAACAATTAAAAAAACAGGAAGGGGGCAAAAACTTTTTCACATCACTGTATATGATTAGGGTTTTGCTTAGGGTTACTTGCATGTAATTATGAATAATGTATTGTTATTATAATAGTAATTACATGTAACGTGTAACAAGGACACCTTAAAATAAAGTGTTACCAAAAAAGTCAGAATTGCAGTACATAATTGTGAGATATAAACTCAGAGAATTTCAAGGTATAAACAATTGTAAACAAATAATTATTAGAAGTCTGAATTATGAGATATAAACAGACAACTGTGAAACAAAAATGTAAGACTTGTGAGAGAAAAAGTTGCAGTGACTTTTTATTTGACAAAAAAAAAAAAAAAAACGAATTACAAGAAAACAAAAGTAAGAATTGCGACTATATAAATGCAGATTGGTGAGATGTAAACACCGAAAGCAAGAAAAAGTCTGAATTTTGAGTTTATTGAGAGATATAATTTTGAATTGCAAGGGGAAAAAGTCACAATTACCTTTATTATTATTATTATTATTTTATTTATTTTTTATTTTATTCTTTTTTTATCCTTCAATATTCAATATTCTTCTTGGCTTCAATATTAAAGAGATAGTTCACCCAAAAATAAAAAATAAAATCTCATGTTGTTCCAAACCTGTATGACTTTCTTTTCTGCGGAACTCATTTTGAAGAATGTTGGAAACCAAACATTGTTTTTTTTTGTCCATACTATGGAGGTCAATGGAAGCCAAACAGTATAAAACACAACTGAGATCTCTTCAGAAACTAAAAGTCATATTTAGTGGTGTATATTTCCCAATAGGAACATCAGAGAACGAAGTTCAGCAAAAGATTCCATTTACTATTAATATAATCTCATTGATCTCCAAAAGCGACAACTGAGATGTTTAAAAGATCTCATTTGTGATTTCTCTTCCCAATGGGAACACACTATGATTTGAGAATGCACTAATCCTGATACTTTGGGACATAATCATCTCAAATACTTTATAGCACTGAGGGTATGCAAATTATTATTGAGCTGATGACTAAGAGGTCATGACCTTTAATCTATCTATCTATCCATCCATCCATCCATCCATCCATATATCTATCTATCTATCTATCTTAGATAGATATATAGATAGATAGATAGATAGATTAAAAAGCATGAGACACATGTCTGCTTTACACTTCCAGTACGTGTCAGTAAGTGTCCCCGTGGTGTTATTGTCAATCCACACATTGGATTTTTAGAGCGCGGTGGGTTCTGCTGCCGATGGCTGTTTGTGGAGTTGCTTTCAATAGATGTCTGTTATTTACAGAGGCTTTTGTTTGGCTGTGCTTTAATGGTGTAATCTGATGATATTAAGGCTTGTAAATGACAGCGTGGGCCGAACTGCGTAAGGATTTACAGAAAGCTCTAAAGCTCTTAAACACACCCTATCACACACACACACACACACACACACACACACTCTGGCCTCTCCTCAATATAGAAATGCTGAAATTTACAAGCTGTGTGTGTTTCCCATGGAGAACATCTGATGAAAAGACAATAAATACATAAACTTTGTCAATTTAACAAAGCAAAAAGGCTTATTTCAGAACTGTTTTCATTTTCAACTTCAACTATCGATAAAGTTCAAAATGTGTACTACATTTTTGCATGAGTGAGTGTGAATCATGTTTGGCCATGCAAAAATCACCCAAGTCTCTCAATGCAATTCTACTTTTTTTGTGTGCATTTATTATCCACAAGGCAAAACTAGTCTTTTAGAAAGGAAGCAGCTCAGCTCTCCTCATCAACACATGATTTGAGGTGCGGGATATCAAATTTTAATGATTACAAATTAAAAGCCCAAAGTATAAGCAATAGTAAAATTGATGCTTGACTTGGCAAGTTTTATTAGTTTTCAAAAAGATCTACCCAGCTTCTTGAAAACATTACTGTCTCACGACAAAAAATGGGGGAAGATAATAACCGTTATCTGATATAAATGCACAAAATGTGTGTGGCTTTAGGAAAATACGTGTATGCTTATAAGAAAGGCACAGGCAAAATGGGGCAATATCTCACAGGCAAAATTTTGATATCCCACCATGACATTCATTATGAATTCATTTTAATTGCAGATTACATCAGGTAATGAGGGCATTTTACAGATCGTTCGGTTGATAGTGTCCTGACGCTGATGCTAAATCACATACGGCATTCACTCCATTTTTCTCAAATGCTTTCAAAAAGATCTCAGAGATCCATGTGTCACTTATTAAACTCGGTTTACTCTTTATGGAAATATCTCTCGCTAATAAAGCTCCGTTTGTTTGGAAAACACAATGAAATGTCTGAGAAGAAAGCCGCATTCTCTGTTTGAGATGAAACAGTCGGCACATGGAGGGCTTTTCTTTTTGGGTCTCGCTAAACAGCCTTTACAAAGAGACTGACCTCACAGGCAGCTGCCAGAGACAGGCACAACGACTGCAGAGACTGCACACACACTGGCTGAGAAACACATGAAAAACACTTTAATTTAAAGGAATAATAAACATAAAAGAAAATCCTGTCATTATTTTCTCACCCTCGTGTCATTCTGAACCCAAATGCTGTTATTTTCTCAATAGAAAATGAAAGGATTTTTAAAGAAATCTTACACAGGTCTACAAAAACAGTTCAGTCATAACACCATTGAAAAGGTGTTAAAAAAGTAAACCTTGCGAATGTTCTAAAGTCACTCGATAGATTTGTGTGAGAAATGAACCAACATTTAGCCTGTTTTTCACTGAAAATCTTTCCCTATTTTGCAACTCTCAAAACCGCTACATCATGTTGTGAATCTGAACCGGACACAAATGAAATTTTACAGTATTGTAAGTCAATAGCCTTTTACTCACACAAATGTTATGGGCAACTTGGAATATATACTTACCATTCAGAAGTTAGGGGTCAGTAAGATTTTTAGTAAAAAAAAAAAAAGGGAATATATTTATTCCATAAACACAGATTAAATGATCAAAAGTGACATTTATAATGGTATTTATAATGCTTATAAAGTGTCTCAGTTTCCAACATTGACAACCATAAGAAATGTTTCTTGAGCAGCAAACCAGCATATTAGAATGATTTCTGAAGGATCATGTGACACTGAAGACTGGAGTAATGATGCTAAAAATTCAGCTTTGATCCCATGAATGAATTGCAATTTAAAATATATTCAAATAGAAAAGTTTTTTTTTTGTTTTTTTTTACTGTATTTTTATCAAATAAATGCAGCCTTGGTGAGCAGATAAGACTTTTCAAAAACATAAAAAAAAATAATAATCTTACCGCTCCCCAGACTTTTGACAGTACCATAGCATCTCAGAACAATAAAAACCAACACGTTCTCACTCCCAACTCATATTGATGCTTGGTCAGGACACCTTGGCGTCGCTTTCTGACGCTCAAGGTACCCCTTTAGCGTCACTTTTCGAGGTGCAGGGTCCTCCGTTGTTTTCAGTTGTTTGTCTTAATTTAATGGATTGCATGCATTTGTAAAAAAATAGAAATAATTTTATATAAATGTATACTTTCATTGGAGCACCTAACCCCACCCGTGTCAGGGTTCTGTCACTTCAGTCTAGTTTATTCATGGTTTTGTGACGGAGCCCTGACACTCCCGTCTTGTCTTGTTTTCTTGTGAGCGCGCGGCTTCGAGTGTGCTCGAGCCAGGCGCTCTCTTGTCTGCGTGCCTTGTTTCATGTTGGAGCGTGGTGTTCAGATCCCGGCACTCATGTCTTGTTCAGATTCAGTTTCGGTTTGGTGTCGGGGTTCAGACACTCGCGCTCCTTGTTCTGTTTTGTTGTGGGAGTGTGCGGTCTCGAGTTCGCTCGGGCCGTACACTCTTCTGTCCTCGTGTGTTGTGATGTTGCACAAAGCTCGTGTTTTCGGCTGCGTGCTTTCATGTTACGTCTTGTGCTGTGTAGCACGCAGCTTGTGTTTTTCATTGGCTGCTTGCTTTCATGTTGTCATGTCTTGTGTGAACACGCGGCTTATGAGTATTCTCATTAGCTACGTGTTCGTGTCTTATTTTGTTCAAGCACATGGCTTGTGATTGTTTTGCTGGCCATGTGCTTGTGTTTTTGTTTTGTCTTGTTTGGTTTCTTGTGCCATGTGCTCTCATGTCAATTGTCTTGACCCCACCCATCTTGTTACCTGATTATTGGTTAATTTGCCCCACCTGTGTTTCCCTTATTACCCTCCTCATTTGCTCCCTATTTATTCTCCTTGTGTTTGCAGTCCTGTGCGAGTTCGTCATCGAATGTTGTGTGTGCCTTGTGTCCTGCCCTGCCTTGTCCAGCCTTGCCAGTCGGTTTCCCCTACGGGGTAGTTTCTATTTGTTTTGTTTTATTTTGTTATTAATAAAAGCCCTAATTCCTCCTGCGATTGAGTCCTCGCCTCATCCCTGCCCTCCACCCTTGACACACCCCTACCCTAAACCTACCCACTTCTGAACAATATAAAACATGTAACAGGCAAATATAAGTACAGTCACAGGTATTTATTGCAAAAACTGACCATAAAAAAGCAGTATAAAAGCATTACCATCAAGTTGTGTTGCATTCCAAATCTTCCGAAGCCATACGATGTATTTATGCGAAGAAAAGAGTAAAACATAAGGTTTTAATCGCTGAAAATGATCTCACTCTGTTAACATCCTCACATCTCATTCAAAAAGATACTCCCGTAGCATGACGCAATTGTCACGAGACATGCAAGAGCCAATAGCATTTCACAACCAAGGTTGACGTAAGGCTTCTCCTGGTGGCATTTTTTGAATTTGCGCACAGACTGCAGCACACAGGATGAGCTTTACGGCGGACGGAGACAGCGATTGGGTTATAAATAATAAATAAATTACTCATAAATGTGTAAATAGTGTAATATAAATAAAACTGTTGTGACTGTTTACATTGAAAAATCACACCCCAACATATATGCAATAATGGCAATATTATTGCCCAATATATAATTTATCATGCAAAAAGGATCTGCACACTGTTGTTCTCCCTTTATTTAGAAAAGTTAAAAGTGGCGGCAACGTTTCGGTCAAAGACCTCCGTCAGGCACAAAGGTCTTTGACCGAAACATTGCCGCCACTTTTAACTTTTCTAAATAAAGGGAGAACAACAGTGTGCAGATAACTTTTTGCATGATTTGTTGTATCCTTTGATCTTGCACCTGACTAAGAAGCTTTGGATGTGCGTACTTTGACTCTTTTTATGTCCAATATATAATTTAATCATGACGATAAAATTCCCAGTGCCTTTCGCGTCGGCATATTGACACAAAGGGTTTCTTGTTTAAAGCAAAGGAGGACCCTGCACATCGAAAAATGCGATGCCAAAGGGTCCTGACCAAGCGTCAATATGGGACAAGTTGGGAGTGTGAATGTATTGTAAAAACAGCTTTTTAATTTTTGATTTCCCCCAAAATACCAGGATTATTATAATAAACAGAAACTAAAACCGTAAAAAAATTATTCTTTAAATTATTCATGATTCTTGAAAACGTTAACTGAAATAAAATAAAACATAAAAATATTTTTTTTTTATTTTAGCTAGTTCCAAAAAAAACTTTTTCTTTTTTTTTTAAATTTTCATTCAATTTAACTTGATTTACCTAAATAACTAAAACTAAAACCATAACAAAATTAATAAAAACTATATAGCCATATAAAAAAAAAACAGTAATTAATTTAAATTACAAAATTTTTAACTAAAATGAAAATCTAATTCTATATATATATATATATCAACCAATAGCATGAGTTTAGGGCATGACTATGACTGACCAATGGAAGACAGTTTGGAAAAACTGGTTGAAAAAAAAAATCCCAATGGCAAATCCAACACTAGTGCCACAACAATGACATGCCTCACCTTTAATAAACACTTAAAATGCATATTCATGACTCTCTAATATAAAATTGTTCTTTAAATCTCAACGACCAGCGACCATGTCCTCACAAGATGAAATTAGCCAAGAAATTGTCCCTGTCTTGTAAACATATGTCCCATAAATGAGGCTAGAGGTGACGTCTGGAGTAAAACTGTTCCAATCAGATTCATCACACTCACCCTTCAAGCTCTCTATCCTTCTCCTTCTCCACCTGTCAGACTGGACAAATTGAATTTGTCTTCCTCCAGTAGCTCTCTGAAGCTCTAAACAGCGCATTAGTGTCTACAGTCATCAGAGCTGTCAAAGGCAATCTGTTTAGTGTGACGAGGGGCGACGTGAATAGCCACGCCGTATGACATTACACTGGCGCTCTCGCTCCGCCACTGATAATTGCTTCATTTGAAGTGGTCGATCATTACAGCTCTAACGCTGAGGGCTCATGTACTCTGACATACCTTTTAGCTCTGAGATGAAGTTTCATTTACAAGACCTGACGTCCCCATCTTTTTTTCTCAACAGTTGTCCTAAAACGCATCGCTATGACAAATCTGAAGTCAACAGCAAACGCCCAAGACTGAATAGTGGGAGACGCAGTTTAGAGCTTGTGTTCATTTGAACAGAAATTCACATACCATGGTATTTATATAGTAGTCCAAAGTAGGCCTACTTCCAAAAATACCATGGTTTTACCATGCTACATTTCCTAAAAAATAATGCGTACCACAGTATTTTTCAAAGTACCACAGTATTACCATCTGATACCATGGTATTATTTTACCACCACAATACTTTTGTGATAGTCACATATTATGGTATTAATATGGTACTCCAAGGAACTTCCAATAATACCATGGTTTTACCATGTCTAAAAAACATGGTAAACGTGATTACGTGTACAAAAAGTATAGTACTACCACAATCTGTGGACATAGTACCATAGCATTTTAGACATACCATGGTAGTACCAAAAAACATAGTACATGAATTTTAGTACCATAGCATTTTTTAGTACCACAGTAATACCCTCTAATACCAGGGTATTATGTTACCACCACTATGATTTTAACATGGTACGTTTAAAAAGCATGATAAATGTACTGACCAATTACACTTAAAAAAAGTATGGTACTACCATGTGTTTTGGACAAGGTACCATGGTATTTTACCATGGTAGCGCCATATAAGAACTATGGTACATGAATTTAAGTATCAATATTGGCATCTGATACCATGGTACTGCTGTATGTTACCGTATAACTTTTTGTAAGGTTATTATATTCACAAACCATGGCATTTAGATTGTGCTATAAGGTACTTTAAAGAATACCATGGTTCTACCATGGAAAATGTTCAAAACCTTGGTAGTACCATGGTACTTTTTGGTAAATGTAGTGAATAATTACACTTACAAAACATATGGTACTACAATGGTATTTTGGACATTTACTATGGTAATTCCATATGAAAACCTTCATGGTACATGGATAACAGTACCATGGTAAATTTGTATTAGCACTTGGTACCACTGTATTATGTTACTGCCATGGTACTTTTTTGTAAGAGTAATTATTATATTCACACACCATGCTATTTATATGGCACTTAAAGATACTTCAGAGAATACCATAGTTTAACCATGGTACTGTAAATGTACTGAACAATTACACTTACAAAAAGTACGGTACTATGTTATTTTGGGCCTATACATTGGCAGCACCATATAAAAACCATGTTAAACTAATTCCAGCATATACTGTATTTTAAAGTACCACAGTATTGCCATCCAATACCATGGTATTATGTTACCACCACAGAGCTTACTGATTATTACTCATGATCTAAAGCAATAAACCTCTTCTATGCCCATGATGGACAGTGGGAAGAGTTTGGCAGGCAATCTACCATAGTCTGTGGTTAAAGCAATCTGCTGATCATCCAGTTAAAACCAGAGACTCCGGAACAGAAGACAATTATATTCACAACACTGCAGCGCACAAACGCATCCTCCAACTAGATCATTCGACTCACTGCACTGTGACAAATTTCATACTGAATAGATAATAATGTCATTATAAGGTCCATCTATAATGGAGCCACAGAGCCAACATGCTCCATGATCCACAAACATCTTGGGGCGACTGGGGGCTCCTGTAGGTGCCGGAATCAGGAGTAAAGCAGACTTGTGTTTAATAACACAAGTTGACATTTGGGTTTGAGTAATATTTACAGTGTAGAGGTCTGGATGGAGACTCAATTGAAGCACAATGATGCGGTTAACAAAACCTGTGACCTGACACAACCAGTGAGACAAAACCAAACCGGAACCCTAAACTAATTGGAAATAAAATAAAATAAAATAACCCTAAACTAATTGGAAATAAAATAAAATAAAATAAAATAAATAATTAACTTAGGTTTAGTGATTTGAACAAGACTTGAAAGTCAATAGACATGTGAAAGTTGAAAGTGAGCTGTTTTGACTAGTGGTTGGACCACCTAGCAACACCCTAGCAATTAAAATAAAATGAAACGAAATGAAATGAAAAAAAAAAAAATAGCATTATTGGTTTAAAGTTGGACCACCTAGCAACACCCTAGCAATTAAAATAAAATGAAATAAATAAATAAAATAAATAAATAGCATTATTGGTTTAAAGTTGGACCACCTAGCAACACCCTAGCAATTAAAATAAAATGAAATAAATAAATAAAATAAATAAATAGCATTATTGGTTTAAAGTTGGACCACCTAGCAACACCCTAGCAATTAAAATAAAATAAAATAAAATAAAATAAAATAAAATAAAATATAATTATTGGTTTAAAGTTAGTGATTTAATTAAGACGAAGTTAAATTTACACTTGAAGGTGGGCTGTTTCGACCTGGTCCGGCTGAACCACATAGTAACACCCTGGCAACCACCAAGAATTCCCTGATGTTATGGAGTTTTGCACTTGTAAGAACCACTCATATGTCCTTAAAAAAAAAATAATAATAAATTATATATATAATAATAATAATAATAATAATAATATATTTTTCCATTAATTATTAATTCAATCCCGATGGAATTCTGGGTCTTTTTGGTCTTAGATTAGGTACCAGACCTCTAGTATGAGTAAAAAAAATGAGAGTAGAGTGTGTGTATCTGTGTGTGTGAGAGATGTTTTACCCTTCACAGCACACTCCCTCTGGGATCCCAGAGCCCATTTACAAACCCTCATCAAAAAATAGCTCACACACACATTATCACTCTCTGAATGTGTGTGCACACACACAGCTACTCGAATACATATATACATCATATACAGGTGCACAAAAGTGTGTATATGCGCACAAATGTATGAGGCTGTCGACGGTCCATCTGTCCTCATGTTAGGAGCATGAATTGTTCATCTTTCCAGAGCTCATTTGTCATGAAGAGGCCAATTCAATTCTTGTAATTGGTTTTATATGCTACCACTGTATAATAAAACTTCAAGTAAGCTACATCAATGGGACAAAAATCGGTTCTTTCAAATATATATATATATGCACTACCAAGTTTTTTTGTTGAAAACAAGTCTCTTATGTTCACCAAGGCTGCATTTATTTGATCAAAAACACAGTAAAAAGAAGGAATATTGTGAAATATTTTTCCAATTTAAAATAGCTGTTTTCTATTTTAATACAATTTAAAATGAAATGTATTCCTTTGATGTCAAAGCTTAACTTTCAGCAGACATTAGTCCAGTTTCAATAATTATCAATTATTATTGGTACACACATATTATGAATTGGTTCTTAATATTATCAATGTAATAAAAATATTAACAGTTTTTGCTGTTTAATATTTTTCTGGAAACTGACACTCTACCATTCAAAAGTTTGGGGTAAGTAAAAAAAATAAAAATAAATAAGGAAACTAATACTTTTATTTAGCAAGGATTCATTAATTTGAACCAAAGTGACATTTAAGACATTTATAGTTGCACAAGATTTATATTTCAAATAAGTACTGTTGTTTGAAACTTTCTATTCATCAAAGAATCCTGAAAAAAAATATTTGTAATTAAAATAATAATATAAAAAATACTAAGCAGCAAAAAACTGTATCAGCATTGATAATAAAAAGACCCATTATTTATAATTGAGTACCAATAACAACTGATAATAATTTAGCATCAAATCAGCATATTAGAATGATTTCTGAAGGATCATGTGACACTGAAGACTGGAGTAATGATGCTGAAAATACAGCTTTGCATCACAGGAATAAATTACATTTCACAACATATTCAAATAGAAAACAGTTGTTTTAAAATGTAATAATATTTCAGAATATTACTGTTTTTACAGCCTTTTTAATCAAATAAATGCAGCCTTGGTGAGCATAAGAGACTTCTTTCAAAAACATTAATAAATCATAAATATTCCCAACTACGATACATATTTTATTTATTTCTTATACAGAAAATATCAGTAGCTCAGTATAATAATGAAAGTGAATGGAAATGGAAATTATGATTATGATAGACAAAAAAACATGAGCACATGCTATTCTCCTTCCACATGTCCTGTTCATTTACTCATCTCTTTCGTCAATGAAACGCCTCCTCAAACAATCACATAAACCCGCTTTTCTAATTATCATCTATCTAAACCCTTTCACTGCCCTAAAAAAGCTTTTTTTTCTGAATAGAGCCAGACATCTACACCTGCTGCTTAAATTTCTCTGTTTCTCTCTTTTCTCCTGCTGTTTGTCGCTCTTTCACCCTCCCAGGGTGGAATGGTGTGAATTAAAAACCATGCAAACAAAGAAGCCCATTAAATTATGTTGGGAGAACTACGAAAGCACTAACTAAATGAGGTACAGAAAGAATTGTTCCTTGTGTGCAAGCCTTTTGGGAAAACAGCGGGAATATATGCACACATCACGTGAACACACACACACACACACATGCTCAGTGGTATGATAATGTGATAGCCTGCTGTCAAGGTCACGCTCACCTCTACGTCTGCGAAGGGAGCAAAAATCATTAAATAACACACTCAACAGCAACAATATGGAAATTAGGACCATTTTCTGAAATCGCCCTGTGCATGCTTCAATATCAAACTCGTGTTCATATTAACATGTAGCTGCGCTGTGAAGTGCTTTTCATCCTTATGAATGACTATAGTCTGTTTGTATAGTGAAGTGGTGGCGTGTGGAGTCGTGTGATAACATGTTAAACAAATGAAAGACACAAAGGTTATCAGCTGTGAAGGAGACATGCCTAACATTAAGAATTTCTGTCTGCAGCGTCTAATTACTTTTACACTATAACACTGCCTATAGAAATTGTTTTGACAAATTGCAAATGGATATTTATGAAATATTATGATCAATTTCACTAGCACTGCAAAAATATTAAAGGAATCAGTCATTAAAAAATGAAAATTTACTGAAATCTTACTTAACCCCTGGTCTTCAAAGATGTAGATGAGTTTGTTTTTTTTATTACAACAGATTTGGAGTAATTTAACATTGCATCACTTGCTCACCAGTGGATCCTCTGCAGTGAATGGGTGCCGTCAGAATGAGAGTCCAAACAGCTGATAAAAACATCACAATAATCCACATGACTCCCATCCATCAATTTACATCTTGTGATGCAAAAAAGTGGCATCTTTTGTAAGGAACAAATCTGTTATTAAGATGTTTTAACTTTAAACCATCGCTTCTGGACAAAATATGAGCCCATAATCCATAATAACACTTCCTCCAGAGAAAAAGTCCAGTTGTTCCTTCACATCAAAATCCATGTTTGACATGTTTGTTTAGAACTGTTTTCGCTTGTAAAAGCTGCTTGATCTGTGCATATTTCTCTCCTGATTCAGACAAGATGACGTTTCACTGCAGAAAACAATTTTATAAGTAAAGGTCGACTGAAAGCGACAGTTTTACATGCTTTATTGATGGATTTGATTTTTCACTTGATACGATGTTAATTGAGTGGTGTGGATTATTGTGATGTTTTTAGCAGCTGTTTGGACTTTCATTCTGACGGCACCCATTCACTGCAGAGGATCCATTGGTGAGCAAGTGATTTAATGCTAAATTTCTCCAAATCTGTTCTGTTCTAGGGTTTAACTACTGTATCATATTATACACTGAAAAACAGCTTTGTTGTACTTACTTTGGGAAACTGTTTTACAGGGATCAAAATCTTCTGTCCCAGTTTCATGTTCTTGTTGATGACAACATCAATGAACTTCTCATCCTCTTTGTCTTCATCTTTCTGAACCTTTTCGATTTCTGTTAAGAGAGACAGAGACAGGAAGAGTTTGTCAAATCATTATGGTTTATCCGTGTGAATCTCAGGTTCAGATAAGCTCAGATAACAGTCCTGCCATTTGCCCGATGTCATTCGTATCAAGGGTATTTTGACTGATCAGTGGACTGTGAAATAGCTTCCATTGGCCACGCTGTAATTCAATTGGATGTGCTTATAATCATATCTGAAATACATTTCTCTGTGATTGGTGGATATTTCTGTTGGTGAGGCAAGCGTTGTCTGATTAGACATTAAAGTGTGTAAATGAGCTCTTCGAACACGCACTGAAGTCTTTGTTGTTGAGGGACACAGTGGGGTGCTGGGGTATTAGTCACATTAATGAGTTCTTGTATGAGTGTGGGTACTCGTGATACATTGCATTATTGGGACGTAGTGGGTTTGCAACTCATTGATGTACTTAGCGGAAAACAATATGGAAAAGGTCATTTCAGAAGCACTGGAAAAAAGATGGAGAATTTGAAATGTCCATCACACATTCAACATCCACATGAACTGGACAGCACAGTGATTAAATTGCTCAATCAAATGCAAGATTCATCTTCTCCACACAAATGTAGCCAGACAATTGTTAAAATGATTTAGCATGTTCTATTTTTAAACAACTTTATATTGAATTTAGTACCATTTCAGAGAACATTCTCTACAACAGAACCATTTTCCAGATCAGAACATATTGATCTGAGTTAGATTTGTGTGCTCTCAAATATTCATCAAAAAGTAAAGAGCTGTGGAAAAAATATTTACGCAAACGTCAAGCAGGTCTTCTCAGGTTGGTGTGGTTCATCTGCGATACAACTTAATTCCCGTCCCATTGCAATAAACCAGTTATTTTATAGCTAAAACATGGCTTCTGAATATGAATCAGTTTATGTAACAAGACCTAATTAATAATTAGGAGATAAGCCATCAAAAGAATACGACAGTGCCTGTCCACTTTTTCATTTTTCCCATTGGTATTTTTAAAAAGTCTTCATTTAAGAGTTATAAGCAATGAACCAAACTATCCAGGTACAAAGTGAATTATCATTGATTTGAAGCAAAAAAAGTGTTTGAAAATCGGACACAAAGACTGTGTCCTAAAATGGATTGTTATGGGTCATTAATTACTCACCCTCATGTTGTTCCAAACCTGTAAGACATTCGTTCATCTTCAGAAAACAAATTAAGATATTTTTGATGAAATCCTTGAGCTTTCTGACCCTCCATAGACAGCAAGGGAACTATCACATTCAAGGCCCAGAAACGTAGCAAGATTATTGTTAAAATGGTCCATGACATCAGTGGTTCATCCCTAATGTTATGAAGCTACAAGAATACATTTTGTGTGCAAAGAAAACAAAAATAACAACCTTTTTTTAAATTTTATTTAATGCATGTGTTGTGATACTGTCATGAATGGACAGACTGACCCAGAAAAGATGAAATCGTTGAATACAGTCGTTATTTTTGTTTGCTCACTAACACAGATTTAGACAGATTTGTGAACAACATTTGAGAGAAATAGGCCTTTTGTGTACATAGAAAAAGTCTTAGATCTTTGAGTTCAGCTCATGAAAAATGGGGGCAAAAACAAAGTGTTGCGTTTATAATTTTGTTCAGTATATGTGTGAAAAGTATCAATCTATGACATATTTTTAAGAATAAATACAAAAAAGTGTATATACAACATAAAACCTGTCGAGCAAACATTTGCAGAGACAGGTGTGTAAAATATGGTAAATGATCTTTTGTGATAACTGTACACTTGCAGAACACATGCTAGCATTGCACAGCATTATCCTCCACAATTTGGTTGCTAGGAGACACTGCTGTCAATCAAAAGACTGTAAAAGCTAATGGTTAAGTCTGAGCTTTTATAGTTTGGAACCGGATTTTCTCTTTAAGTTAGTACTTGATGCTGGGGATTTGATGTTGCCTAGTTAGAGTATGTTGTCATGTCTCATCTGGGATCTGTGTGTCAAACTTTATTATAAAGTATCAAATTAATATCTACGTATAGCTACTCAGAGAGCTGGGAAGAGAACAAACGCTGCAGCCCTTCCCCGCTCCGTTTCCCAGGCCCACAGAGACAGCAGATTCAGTGGGCTGTGGTTCATCTCATTGTTTCGTATCATTATTCCTGTAGTCGAGGGGCAAAAAACGCACCCAAGAGAATACTGTAAAAAATATAAATTTCCCTCCTTAGATAACCAGCAGCCTTTCCAACATAATCTCCATTCAGAAGATTGTGACCTACCAACAAATCTAAGCTCAGCTATATTATACTACGGCTATATTTTTATTCAAGGATAGACCACAACCTCCACTTTACACATATATCAAACTAAAAGAAGTTCAACTCATTTCTGAAAATCTGACCTTTCGAATAGTTTTTACGCTTTAATATGTCTATTCAGGCACATGAAAAAAAAAGAAAAAAAAAATATATATATATATACTGCTGGTCGGATTTTTATGTTTTTGAAAGATAAGCTCACCAAGGCTGCATTTATTTGAACAATAATATTGTGAAATATTATTACAGTTCAAAATAACTGTTTTCTATTTGAATGAATGAATATATTTTAAAATGTAATGTATTCCTGTGATGCAAAGCTGAATTTTTTGCAGCCATTATTCCAGTCTTCAGTTTCACATGATCCTTCAGAAATCATTCTAATATGCTGATTTGCTGCTTGCTTTTATGAATAGAAAATTCAAAAGATCAGCATTTTTTAAATAAAAACTTATAACAATGTTTAAGTCTTTACTGCCTCGTTTGGTTAAAGCTGCAGTCCATAAGTTTTGCCTCTTTGTCGCCATCTCTGTTTGAAAACCTGTAATTGCAGCTGTGTGCGGAATTATCTAGCTTGCGTGGGTTGTGATTTGGCGCAGCTCCAGCGCGGATGAATCTAATGTTCTGAAGAGTATGTGTGGCAGTCAGTCACCGCACCGGTGTGGATATTGTACTTTGCACTCACA
>NW_015668442.1:1297372-1302470 GCF_001515625.1 Sinocyclocheilus rhinocerous
ATCTGCCACCTGCAGGATCCTCACATGCGATAGCCTAGTAGCCGGGACAACTTCTTTATGTTTACAGACGTGACGTAATGACGCAGTGCCATGCTCGAATTTCCCGCGAAAACCTACCCGTACCACTCAAATTAGAAAACATTATTATAAGCTAACCGTTGTGAATCGGGCTAAAGTACGGCGATAGTTTTGAACACTGGCTGGTTATGTACTTGTTCAAATATTGTTTTCGGATCATTTTTAACCAAAAAAAGTTACGGACTGCAGCTTTAATTTAATGCATTCTTGCTGATTAACTAAACTATGTAACTAAAGATGATGTAACTGTGTTCACTAAAGGAATTATGAGAAATTTGTACATAGAAAGTCAGTGTGTTTGTGTTGAAAATAATGACAGTGACTTACTATAACTGAAATACTCAAGCCACAGCACTATTTCAGTGCATTTTACACCTGTTTAAAGATTGCAGGTGCTTTGTGAATAAGATGCAGGGGTTTACATAAAAAAAAAATATGAAGTGCTGAAGTGCAGTTTATTGAATTCACCCTTCATTGTTGGGGTCTCAAGACTCTTTATCCTCAACATGTCAAGGTAATGTAATTTCTGTCCAAAGCTCACAGATTAACATTGTATTTCCAGTCGTGATGAAATACGTGCAGGGCAGCACAGTATCAGAGCTCAGGTGGGGTGAAATGAATAGTACAATCAAATAAATTTGGGCTTTTTAATTTAAAATTCATAAACTGGCATGATTTGTGGGATTAGGCGGACTCCCGCATAAGACTCCAGCAGAGGAGAGGAGAGCCAGAAAACGCTCCATTAACTCCTCAAATTTCACTTCCTGCTCACAAAGAAGTGGCAGAAAGAGGAGATTGGCAATAACATCTCAAACAGAAGCTCTGAGAGATGGGAAACGCTCAGCGATCCAGGAACAGACCATACAAAGTGGCGTCTGCTTCTAGGCAAGATGAAGAAAAATAAATTGTTCATATACAAATATAAACAAAGGTCTTGGAAACAAGAATTGTCTGTTTAATACTATCCCAAAAGATAGTATATCATATTTTAAACCATTTTTTTGACATAATATATACCACATGGAAGTCTGCCACTCATTTTTAAAAAGGTCTGTGGGCAAAACAACCTCAGGTTACTGAGGAAAAAGCTTGAAAAAACAATCACACAAAAAAACAACACATGCGTTTAAGAAAACAGCAGCAAAAGCATTTTTCAGAGGTCTAGAGTACAAAGCCATGCTTCTCAAGACAAAAGATCTGTCAAACATCCAAACTAATACTGGTCATACTTGACAGAACAGCTGACAAATGTTGAACATTACACTCTCAAGTACAAAACATTTCTCCACCCTTCTCTTTTCACTGCGCTTTCTTTGCCATTCATTTTCTGTTTGTGTAGTCTTGCCCTGTAGAAAACCAAACACAGCACATGTGCGACCAAAGAGGAGAAAAACGTGAACCTTTGTGACAGCAAACGATGTCCAAGTGCAGAGAATGTGGTGTCAATCTGCAGCATTCAGCTCGTGAATTCATGCCGTGTTGCATAAATAAAGCTCTTGTGCTTCTTGAAATGGACACCAACCACAGCGTGCTATAGAATTTAACCAGACGAAACAGAGGCCTAAGGTTCTCCAGCCTTCTCAAGTGAGGAGTGTAGCAAACGATGTCCAAGTGCAGAGAATGTGGTGTCAATCTGCAGCATTCAGCTCGTGAATTCATGCCGTGTTGCATAAATAAAGCTCTTGTGCTTCTTGAAATGGACACCAACCACAGCGTGCTATAGAATTTAACCAGACGAAACAGAGGCCTAAGGTTCTCCAGCCTTCTCAAGTGAGGAGTTGTCTGCTTTCTAAATGGAAGTGTGGGCTCAATTCCCATTTCTACCAATTGGCACAAAGTGATGGTGCTTGATGGTTAAAGAGCTGGGCTTGTAACCAAAAAGGTTTAGGTTTAAACCTTGCAACAGACAAACTATGAGCTCTTACCATTATATGTATTCATTTCACAGATGTTTTTATCCAAAGAAAATAACATAAAAGACTGCTAAGTAAAGAATTATACAAATTCATGCATTGGCTGTTGCATTGTGCCTCACACTATGAGCACGGCAGTTATAAGACGTGTCAAGGTGAAAATACTTCATTTTTCAAATTTATTTAAACAATTTATGAAATATATACCTCAAATGCAATGTAAGTCCCTTTGGATAAAATCATCTGCCAAGTGCAAAAAAATTATGTTTTCAAATGTGCTATGAATTGATCTATCACAAGAAAGAACTTAAGCATACTAAGTTTTTATACTTTCAACTGTAACATTTATCTGGTAAAATATAAAGACATTATTAACATGCTGAAAACTAACCAGTTATTTTAATAAGAGCGAATTCTGAATTTGATCATTAATTTCTACACTAGTCCAGGCTCTTTTATATTTATATATATTATATATATATATATATATATATATATATATTATAGAATAACTTTATTTAATTTCTAATTTGGAAAAGTATTAATTTAAATTATTATGAACTTCTTGGGTTTTATGCACAAATATGTGCATATGGTAAATGAAACCCACTGTGTTTGAATTAAAGCAACAAAAAGTTTGTTGAACTTTTTAAATATATTACAATAGAAAACAGTTATTTTAAATTGTAAAAACATTTCGCAATATTACTGTTTTTAGTGTATTTTTAAAGCACATTAATGCAGCTTTGTTCAGCATAAGAGACTTCATTAAAATATAAAAAAAATTTGTAACTAAATTTTTTTTACATTTTTCAATTTCCAAGCAATTTTGTCACCTACAGCACCATATACAAGATACAAGAGTTAGCCGACATCTCTCAGAAAAGCTACTGTACACCTGTCACCAAAAGACGAAGTGATAATATTCCTTATACAGTATTTTCATATTGGTGCTGAGAATATTGCACATATGTGTGCCACATGGAGTACTCCAAGGGGGGGAAAAAAACTATAGGATTCCAAGATTAAATTTACCCTTGAGGCAAAAACTGGAAGAACACAAATTGCAGCAATGTATTATGTTGCAAGACAAAACTAACCAACTGGTGAGTAACTCCAGCCACTTTTTACATGCATTCAGCGCTTGGCGAGAAATCGTTTCAGACCATGCCAGTATCTCAGCATCCAAAACATATTCAAGCCACAACTCTGCTTACAGTCCTGGACTGACATGGAAGGCACTTCTAAAAGGGCAAAATGTTAGTCTAAAATCAAGAGACGAAAGCTTTCTTAGCTCCATGTTGATATTTATCGGCTGAAAGTAGCATGCGGAACATTTTTAGGCTAGTTATTGATTTCCATACATTTCTGAAGTCTCCAGTTCCTCTGTTTTTACGGTTGCACGCAGTTCTCGGCTGGGCCCGTGGAGCATTGACGTAACAGAATAGCAGCAGAAAATGAAAAATAAGATACGTGTTGTGAAACACTTTAGAGCGCTTTTTCAAGAGTGGGCTGGCGTGACAGATCGCAGATCAATACCAGCGGCTGCCCGCTGTCATCGCCCCGTGTCAACCCTGCCCACATCTCATTCCTGCAACCCTCCCTCTGGACTCCGACCCGCTCAACGCTGAGAAAGTAAGAAAAATGGCTATAGATTTCCATGACAACCAACACATTTCTTTTTTTCCCCTCGGGAAAAGCATGTTGCGATGTGATGTGTTAAAGCTGCAGACTGGAGTGACAGAGAGTGTGGCCTCCGAGGCTCAAGCACTCGCTTTCTCGGCGCCTTTCAATGCGGTTTCAAATGTGGCACCGTTTCAGCAGGCCCTGACGAACAGCAGCATCTCTCCATATGCAAATTTAACTAAATCAGTGCAATCTTGAGGGCATTTCTTTGTGTCGTAATCTCTGGTGTCTCTCTCGCATCACACCGCGTTCCCACAACGTGCTCGGATTGTAAAGCAAATGAGCGCGAGGCACAGTGGAAATATATTTCTTCATTATGAAACAATTCTGTCTACAGGCAAAGCTGTAATGAAAAGTGGATAAGTCACAGGGAGATGGTGACGGAGGCGCGGCGGGAGGTCTCACTCGCTAGATCTACTTTCTATGAATTTAGATATTTCTGCAGCTGCTTTCTAATAAAAAAATCATGAATCAGTTTGCATGAATACAATCCATCCTAAATAATAAGACAAGGCTGTGTTTTATAGTAAATATGCAATAGGGATGGACAGCGTGAGGAAAATCTTTTATCATGGTACAAATCATTTTGCATTGTGGTAAGTGTGTATCACAATGTAGTTATTTTTGCTGGGAATTCACTGCAAGAATTGGCTTTTATATTAAACATACATGTGTTAATGCAGTATGAATGAAATACTTCACAAATTAGATTTATTTTCATTATTTTCACAAGCACAAATCAAACGATTATTAGCAAATACACTACTGGAAAAAAGTTTGGAATAATTACGATGTTTTTAAAAGAAGTCTGCTATGCTCATAAAGGCTGCATTTATTTGAACATAAATACAGTAAAAACAGTATTATTGTGAAATATAAATAACTGTTTTCTATTTGAATATATTTTAAAATGTAATTTATTCATTACTCCAGTCTTCAGTGTCACATGATCCTTCAGAAAACTATTGAACTATTAAGTTCAACTAGTGTTGTCAAAAGACCCGGTACTTCGGTACCAAGTCGGTACTAAAAAAATGAAAACGTTACGGTACCAGGTTTTTTTTAAGTACCGGTGGTACCGAGTACACGGTCAACCCAGTTCTTGATGCGCTAAAGTACCGGTGGTACCGAGTACACGGTCAACCCAGTTCTTGATGCGCTATCAGAAAGGTGCGCAGATGCGCTCTCTTCATAAAAGCACTGAGACGTGGCGACCTCAAAACAGGAAACACACCAAACTAACAAAACACTTTAAAGACAGACACCCAGATCAAATGAAAGAGTTCAAGCAGGTAAGTTTCATTTAAATTTTAATATTTGTGTTTCCCATACATTGAGTTATTTGTGGCGGACCGCCACAATATCAAAACTCACCGCCACAAATAGATTTTCCAAAAGGCTTTGACTTCGTTGAATAAACA
>NW_015668442.1:1304325-1318651 GCF_001515625.1 Sinocyclocheilus rhinocerous
TTTTTTAGCTAACTTAGTTGTTATTCTTGGCTGAATAGCTCTAGGTTTTCAAAAGCCTTTTAAAATTAAATATGTACACATTTTGGATTAAATGAAAGATAATTAGGATGGTTTTGTGTTTTGCTTTGGTACCGAAATTGGTACCGAGAACCGTGGATTTTCACTGGTATTGGTACCGAATACTGAAATGTTGGTACCATGACAACACTAAGTTCAACTATTAATTATTATTATTATTATTATTAATATTGAAAACAGATTATACTGCTTTTTATTTTTTGTGGAAACCGTGATCTTTTTTTTTTCAGGATTCTTTGATGAACAGAAAATTCAAAAAACAGCATTTATCTTTTTTAACAATATTGTCACACAGATTTAATGTGTCCTTGCTGAATAAAAGCATTTTTTTTCTTTCTTTTGTAAACTTGTTCTTTTAAATTGTAATATTTCACAATATCATGGTCTTGTTTTTACTGTATCTTTGATCAAACAAATCAGCTTTGTTTTAAAATTAAATATGTACACATTTTGGATTAAATGAAAGATAATTAGGATGGTTTTGTGTTTTGCTTTGGTACCGAAATTGGTACCGAGAACCGTGGATTTTCACTGGTATTGGTACCGAATACTGAAATTTTGGTACCGTGACAACACTACTACGAAGTATATGTATGCAATGTATATAAAAAATTCAGTATTAATGCCTGTATAGCTGATTTGCGCCAGCTGGTAAGCAAATCACGCTGAGTGGATTGAGAGCGCGGCGGCGCAGATGCGCGAGCTTGTCGAGTGAATACATTTTTTTTCTTTCTTTTGTAAACTTGTTCTTTTAAATTGTAATATTTCACAATATCATGGTCTTGTTTTTACTGTATCTTTGATCAAACAAATCAGCTTTGGTAAGCATAAGAGACTTCTTTCAAAATCATAAAAAAATATCTAAATTTTTCTAAATTTTTTAGCAGTGGTGTAGAGATAAAAATTATTACAGGTAAAGACTGTTTGCAGAAAGTATTCTAAAGGTGCTTTTTTAAAGATCATTATTTTGTGTATTTGGTGTAACAGAATACGTTGACATGCTTTAATGTTCAAAAAACACATTATTTTTCAAATACTGTACATTATTGTAGGTCCTATATGCCCCGCCTCTATATCTCTTTGGTTTTGAGACTTTAGTCTTTGCAACTTCAGGGATCTTATCTATGCACAATCAGCTTGTAACACTCCAAAGAGAAAGGAAAACTTGAAATCGCATCATATGACCCCTTTAAAGGGAGCTTGGAATATGGTTACGAAAAACTAAATCACATTTTGTTGCACAAAACCTTGACTAACATAAAAAATGGATTTCAAGGAAAGAAAAAAACATGAATATGTATATTATACTGTATATATTGCCCCTTTAAGACCAATAACATCTTATATTCAAGTCCATTCACACTTGCATTCATAAAATGTTTTATTGCCAACATGGCAGAAACATTTTGGTTTACAGAGAGACATAAATAAACATCACCTATGAACACAGACCAGAAACCTTATTTGCATGACATTACAGTCTGAATACCATGTAATTTACCTACCAAAATAAATACATCTGATTCATGTGATGCATTTGTGTTCCCATCATCTTCTCATTACACTTGACAAACCATGATAATATTGAGTGGTTAAAGTAAACGGAATACTACAGGGTTGCAAAAGGCAATCCCTGAGCTATCATCACAAGCTATTTTGTTGATACACTGTATATGTTACTCTTATTATAGTATAGATGCATTGAAAGAAACATCAATAAGCTGAGATCTCTGCTTAGTGAAATTGCTTCAGGAAAGTCATATTTTTATAAAGATCCTGTAGCATGCTGTGCTTCCACATTAAAATTCACGGCACATGCGGAGCACTGGGATGTCATTAAATGGGGTCAGGCTGCCCTTTTATACTAACCACTTAATGGGTTTGTACAGTAGTGTACTCTACATGATAAATTAACTCAACTGTAGAGATTACTAAAGCATGTTCAGGGAAATCCTGCAGCCGTGAACAGTTCAGCAACAGCTGGTCTGTTTGTTTACGAATTCTTTATCATATATATCATATATATGATATGATATATATGATATCACACACACACACACACACACACACACACACACACACACACACATTTGTAAGATATTGCTGTGAACCCACATCATGCATTCAAAGGAGCTCTCCATGCAGGTGAAACAGACAATTGTTAGGCTTCAAAAACAAAACAAATCCATCAGAGAGATAGCAGGAACATTAGGAGTGGCCAAATCAACAGTTTGGTACATTCTGAGAAAAAAAATTACGCACTAGTGAGCTCAGCAACATAAAAAGGCCTGGACGTCACGGAGGACAACAGTGGTGGATGATCGGAGAATCCTCTCCATGGAAAAGAAAAACCCTTTCACAACATCCAGACAAGAGAAGAACACTCTCCAGGATGTAGGTGTGACACTGTCAAAGTCTACAATCAAGAGAAGACTTCACCAGAGCAAATACAGAGCGTTCACCACAAGGTACAAACAAGGCCAGATTAGACTTTGCCAGACCACTTCTGGAAAAGCATTCTTTGGACGGCTGAAATTAAGATCAACCTGTACCAGAATAACAGGAAGAAAAAGTATGGAGAAGGCTTGGAACAGCTCATGATCCAAAGCATACAATATCATCTGTGAAACATGGTAGAGCAGTGTGCTGGCATGAGCATGCATGGCTTCCAGTGGCACTGGGTTACTGGTGTTTATTGATGACGTGACTGAAGATATGAGCAGCTGGACGAAGTCTGAAGTGTATAGGGATATACTCTCTGCCCAGATTCAGTCAAATGGAGTAAAGTTGATTGGGCAGCGCTTCATAGTACAAATGAACGATGACCCAAAACATACAGCAAAAGCAACCCAGGAGTTTTTGAAGGTAAAAAGTGGAATATTCTGCAATGGCAGAGTCAATCTCCTGATCTCAACCCGATTGAGAATGCATTTCACTTGCTGAAGACCAAACTAAAGGCAGAAAGACCCACAAACAAACAACAACTGAAGTCACAATCCTTCGGCTGGGATTGTGTAGAGCTATTTGAAGCTGCACTGAAACTGCATTTTGATGTTCAAATCGGTGGCCACCATTGAAGTCCATTATATGGAGAAAAGTCCTGTAATGTTTCCCTCAAAAAACTTTATGTCTTTGCGACTGAAGAAAGAAAGACATGAACATATTGGATGACATAGTGGGAGTAAATTGTCAGGAAATTTTTATTCTGGAAGTGGACTTATCCTTTAAATCAATACTAGTAATATTTAATAATCATTAGTATTCAGATAATCAATAGTTAGCGTGACTTGTTTTAGAACGCATTATGATGCCATAAGGTGATGTCATAATGATAAAGAATTCTTCATAATTAGTTTTAGTATATAGCGA
Organism: Sinocyclocheilus rhinocerous; assembly: GCF_001515625.1. Taxonomy (NCBI): domain Eukaryota; kingdom Metazoa; phylum Chordata; class Actinopteri; order Cypriniformes; family Cyprinidae; genus Sinocyclocheilus; species Sinocyclocheilus rhinocerous. Next base: position 1,307,773 of record NW_015668442.1, read on the forward strand.
TTAGTAGTTAGCATCACTAGTTTGAGTGATGCTGCATCTAAGGAATTGTTAAGTTGTGAATATGTCCTAAATGTTGTTGGAGAACAAAACTACCACATTTTCCTTCCAGAAAAAAAAAATATAAGCAGACTGACCTGCTTATTAAATGAAGAACTTCTCATTCATCACCGTGACTGATCTAAGTGAACTCTTACCGTGGTATGTCTCCATTAACAAAGAAATATTTTCATGAACAGTCCATTTAATGGTAGCAGTGAAGTAATTACTAAGGATACATTTCAAACCGGTTATTTAGACGTAATGTCCTTCTCTCCATGAGCGATTAGAGCGCAACATATTTGCTTTGACCTTGTGCGACTTGCATTTCTAGTCTGATCTTCAGCCTTGGCAAGATTAAGCCCCACATCTTTGGCGTCTGACAGACGTCCCATTCAGAGCCTGAATAAAGAGGCCAAGGGAGAAGTCTGAGACGGCCGGGCCGTAATCTCGCCTTCCCACCGCCTCCCGGATCAGCACGGCTCATCAGAACAGAACTGAGTGAAAAACTCAGCCGTCCAAAAGCTTGTCTGTCCTTTGAAGGTTATTTACGCCACAGAAAAATCTGCAAACAATCCCACCCGTGACTCTTAAGAGATGACAGGAATCGGACGTGTTAATAAGATGGAATGTGAGACAATGTCCTCTGTGGGAATATGAGACATGCTAATTATTTGGAACACAAACATTAACACACCATTCGCTCATGAATATTATAATGCCGCAGGCATTCGGTTGCAAAAAAATATCCGCCGTTATAATGGATTTTCATGAGGGAAATATTCGCTCTTTATGCAGTGGAAAAAAATTCACTTATTATTTTGATGCCTTCTGGTTTATCATTAAGGGCTTAAGTTTTTTCAAAGGCTGGGCGAAATATTTAATATGCATCTCAACAACAGAACAACAGGGGACCCCAACTTTTGTGGCTAATAATATTCTTTCATCCCCTTTTTGAAGTCATTCATGAAATGTTAATCAACAAGAACGTGCTAAAAGTCACATTTATTCGCACTAATAGCATTCAGTGTAGTAAAGAAATACACTGCAAAAAAAATACTGTTTTAAAAAAATTGTAAGTAAAAATATATTGTTAAATAAATATCCTAAATCTACCCTAAATACTAACTCTACAAATGCCTTAATATCCCTACCCTAATATAAATATTAACTCTAAATACCCTAAAATCCTATAGTAAACAAAGTTTAAACAAAAAATTAAAAAATAAAAATTACTTGAGAGACTTAGAATTGTTAGGTGCTGATATATGTTCAATACATTTCATTTGTCAAACCCCACTGCAATTTAAAAAAATCTCTTTTTAAACATAAACCTCACTATATTTTAGGAGATTTATGCCAAAGAAAATGCCAATGGAGTCATAAATATTATATATATATATATATATATATATTATCTTATTATAAAATATTATCTATATTATCTTATATCGCTTTGCTCAAAGTAAATTTATCTTAAATATACTAAAGGACACTGTACTATAATAAATTATATTTAAGACACTGTACTTGAAAAAAGGGGGAAAAAACTAATTAAGAAAGTATATTTTGCACATTAGTAAATTAAATAGCATAACATTTCTATAAAAATCTGAACTATCAAAGCTGAAAGAATAAGATTGTTTTGCATTAAAGTCATTTTCATGAAAATATCACAATGCACAAAAACGAAATGTTCCTAAAAATAGGCAGCAAGTGTATTTTGCACATTAGTAAATTAAATAGCATAACATTTCTATAAAAATCTGAACTATCAAAGCTGAAAGAATAAGATTGTTTTGCATTAAAGTCATTTTCATGAAAATATCACAATGCACAAAAACGAAATGTTCCTAAAAATAGGCAGCAATAACAGCTGCACATTTCTTCATGAGATTCACTTAACAAGCTTTCCCATTAATTATACTATTTTTTTAAATCAGCAAACATTATAAATATGTGCAAATAATTATTTACATATTTAATAAGGCTCAGGTGACTCACAAAAGTATATGTGAGTGTGTGAACATGAGATGTGTTATATAAGCAAAAGAGAATTCTCTATGTATTATTAAAGTCTGTCTCTTAATCAAATATTCCCTTTTCTGCAACAAAACAAAACACGAGCAAAGACACAGAGAGACAGACGCACAGTCCCACAGGCACACACTCTATCTGCACACTTTAGGACTTCATTACCTACCTAAGCTTATTGAATGTGTGTGTGTGTGTGTTTAAATGCTGAAGCAGGGTTTAACATCTATCCTGGTTACTTCTCATTTCCATTTGACCTGCTGTGTCTATGTGTGTGCGCTTGTTAAAAATGCAGGTGGAGAGACAGACGGAGAGATAGAGAGAGAGAGACAGATCCAGATGAGATAGGGCATCTGTTCTGCTCTCCACCAGACGTCTGCCTCTTCTGTCGGTCATATCATATTTCATAAGTCTTATCTTTTTGGTGTTGCAAAAAACACAAATTTTGCATCAGCATTCTCACTCTGCTGTTTGTGTGTGTGTGTGTTGTTTTGTTTTTTGTTTTATTGTAATTATCTTTAGAGATGGATTGTGGATGGTATAACACCTATGAACAAACAAATGGCCCAAACTAACTTAAAGGAGTAGTTAATCTAAAAAATGAAAATTTGCTACAAATGTAATCACTCTCGAGCTATCCAAGATGTAGATGAATTTATTTCTTCATCAGAAATTATTTGGAGAAATGTAGCATTACATCACTTGCTCACCAATGCATTCTGTCAGTGAATGGGTGCCGTCATAATGAGATTCCAAACAGCTGATAAAAACATCATAGTAATCCACAAGCAATCCACACGACTCCAGTCCATCAATGAATGTCTTGTGAAACAAAATGCTGTGTGTTTGTAAGTAACAAATCCATCATTAAGGCATTTTAATTTTAAACTGTTGCTTCTAGTCAAAATACGAGTCCATAATCTATAACAGTGTTGTCAAGTACTGTTTTTTTTTTTTCGTTTTTTTGGTCTGCGGGTTGAAGCCAAAACCCCCAGCCACACACAATTTTGACCAAGGTGGATCCACCCAGAATGCAATTTTGTAGCAATGTTGATAGCCAAATTCCCCCGGTACGCAACTGGGCAAGTTTTGAGTATCAATTGGGTTGGTTTTGTTATGCAGACCTGGCAACCCTGATCCATAATAACTCTTCCTCCAGTGAAAAAGTCCAACCCCCATTGTCCTCTCACATCAAAATCCACCCACATATTTGTTTAGAACTTTTTTTGCTTGTAAACGGTGCTTGATCTGTGAATATTTCTCACCTTATTCAGACCAGATGACTTTTTCACCAAAGAAAGCAATATGGCAGAATTTTAGCCAGAAGCAACAATTTTAAGTTAAATATGTTAATGATGGATTTGTTTATTACAAACATGCAGCTTTTTCACTTCACAAGATGTTAATTGATGGACTGGAGTAGTGTTTAACATTCACTGCAGAGGATCCATTGGTGAGCAAGTGATGAAATGCTACATTTCTCCAAATCTGTTTTGACGAAGAAATAAATTCATCTACATCATGGATGGCCCGAGGGTGAGTAAATCCTCAGCAAATTTTCATTCCGAGGACTATTCCTTTAAAGGGGTCATATGATGCGATTTCAAGTTTTCCTTTCTCTTTGGAGTGTTACAAGCTGATTGTGCATAGATAAGATCCCTGAAGTTGCAAAGACTAAAGTCTCAAAACCAAAGAGATATTCTTTATCAAAGTTAAGACTCTAATGATCTTTAAAAAAGCATCATATGACCCCTTTAAGAATTCCTTCCTACCAACGTCTGCTTTTCAGCAAATCTCACACAACGTAATTAATATTCATTACCCACGCCGTGCATGGCACAGTTTGAGTTGACAGAAAGTAAACATCCTGAAGAGAGATGTGCAAAACAGAGAAAAGAGAAGTCATCTTAGACATAGATTGTGCGTTTTATATTAATAGTTGTTACAACGTTTCAGGCCCAATTATTAAACGTTTACAGCAAAATGCGAGAGTGGATGAGGTTTCTGGATAGTTTCATTTGTAAGCTTACAAAAGGTCTGTCATATGAGATCGTCTATGGCAAATAGGCATTGAAAACCATGTCATGGCTGTGAAGAGAAGCTGATGAGACTTACAATGCATCCACCTAGGTTTCCAATCATTCCTACACACCTCGAAACATTTATCTGTTTTTGGAGCACCCAACATTTCCAGCATTGTTTCAAATGCTAAATCAAATTATTGCAAACTGGCCTAAGTCTGAACCCTAAAAGTATTTGGACAAACTAAGGCCCCGTCCACACGGAGACGCGTTTAGCTGTATACGCATAAATTTTGTATCGTATAGGCGTTTCGTCCACACAGATCCGGCGTTTTGGGAGAGTGAAACTGATATTTTTTGAAACCGGGTCCCAGAGTGGATAAATCTGAAAACGCCACCCTTGTGTTTCGTGTGGACAGCGAATCCGTATATTTTCTGAAACGATGACGTCATCAGCCCACGTCTCGCCGCTAGTCAGACACCGCTACATCACTTAACAGCAACAAAAACATGAACAAACACTGAACAGTTGTCTTTTTATTAACTAACATTAACACAGATTAATAAATGTATTGTTCCATGTTCATTTTGTATACCGCGCACAAAGTTTATGCGCATAGTCCAAGTCTTCTTCTCCGTTTTTAGTGCATCTCTGTGGCAGAATTACAGCGCCACATGCTGGTCTGGCATGTATACTACATTGTTTTGTGTCGGTTTCGTGGTTTCATGTGGACGCAGATATTTCTTGAGACGAGGGGGAAAAAAAGATCAGATAGGGAAAGCTCTGGCTTCGTGTGGACGTAGCCTTAAACATGCCTGACTGTCTTTTAATTAAATAGAACATATTAAACCAAATGGCAGGTTCAAACAAATGCTGCAGGATGTTTTCTCAGAATTAATTGCACAACCCTCATTTTGAATAGTACTTAAGGTCATTGCACACTGAGTCCGAAAATTTAGTCCGAAATTTTCGCACGTTAAAAAATAAAATACGACCTCACGTTATGTCAATCACGTTTACACACTGCCTCCGCAATTTTTGTCCATCATAAAAAAATTCAGATCGGATTTGATTTTTTCCATTTTTCACGTCCGTAGCAAGCATTTTGAGAGGTGTTTTGACAGTTCAGAGCCACCATACAAGCAAACGCCAAAATCCAGAATGGCGATTGTCAAGTTCATCCCCTTCGTCTCGCAGCACAAAGCACTGTAAAGATCCTTACACACTGAGCTCACAGAAATTGGTGGTCTTCTTTTTAATATGTGGCTCTAGTATCGCTAGCAAAGCATCAAACTGAGCCACTGACATCCTGAAGTAAACTTTGAATCGCCCATGATAATCCCGATGCTCCTTAATAAGGAGATGGAACTCTCCTTCCTCTCTATATCTCAGGATTGGATGGACCCAATATTTCTCTTTTTAAGAAGTGAGAACAACAACAAAATCCTCCTCACTGCTTGAAGACTCTATTTAGTGCTGTTTTGCGAATTTTTTCGCAACGGATTAATTAATACGCATCGGACTCAGTGTGCAAGGTTTCTGTGCGTGACGAATTTTTAGCATAACGAATACGAAAAAACGCATACGAAAATTTCGGACTCAGTGTGTAGAGACCTATACACTAATAGTATATACATTTTATACCTTCTCTATTACTTTTATTAAGCACCATTAAATTGATCAAAAGTGACAGTAAAGACAATTACAAAAGATTTGTATTACAAATAAATGCTATTATTTTACATTTTCTATTCATCAAAGAATTATGGCTGCTAAAAATTCAGCTTTCCCATCACAAGAATAAATTATATGCTAAAATATATTAAATAGAAAAGAGTTATTTTAAAGTGTAATAATATTTCACAATATTTCTATTTTTACTGTATTTTTGATCAAATACATGCAGTCTTGGTGAGCATATAAGACTTTTCATATTTTTCTTTTTTTAATTAAGTTTTATCTTTCTTTACAGTACATTAAATGCCACTTGGTTTGATATCTTGTTATCTAATGCAGTGACATTCATACATTTTTAATTGTGACTTAAGTCTTTAAACGCGTCTGAGGCCACTTTTTTCTCTTTTGGAAAATAAAGACACACTAAAAAGTGCCATCCTGAAAGAGAGAGATCACAGGTGAGGTTATGCTTGGTTTAAAGCCATCTAAATAAGCTTAGGAGCATCCTATTTGAAAACTGAAAATTACTTGAGGATCTACTGACCTTCAAGGGTCAGTGTGGCATTAAAGTGTGCATTAAAGCAGATGGGAGGGGCTTCTGTTTTCACCTGACCTATAAACCCCACCCACCAATAGGGTTGGGAATCGAAAATCGATTCCGATTTCAGAATCGGATACTCCCAAAAAAGCTAAGTATAATATCTGTGATAGCTCAACATGTTGCAAGAAAGGTGTCACCACCAACATGACAAAGCACTTTAATTTAATAGATCGTTAAAGATCGCGAACGCGATTCAAACACCAACATGATTCTGTTCCTAAATTACAATGATTCGTCTGTTTCATTCCTCAACCTTTGACGTGTGCGATCAATGTTGTGATCACTTTTTGGTTCGTCCGTGCAGCGTACGATCACACCAGTTCACAAATCACCTTTTGAAAGTAATTTGACACTTCAAATGAAGATTTATCTATTACATTGTTACTCCAGTAGGTGGCGAAAAGGGGCTGTTAAAATGTATTTGTCTTTGAATCATACAAGAGATTCGTTCAAGAACGCTGGTTCATCCAGTAATGAAACAAGTACATCTTGAGTGAGTCATTTAATCATTAATTCATTAATTACATGTGATTTTGTTTAGTTGTCTAATGTTTTTTCTTCAGTCACGAGAGAACCAGAACTTCCATTGGGGGAAAAAAAGAAGAAGAAAAAAACTCCTCAATTTATCCAGAATCATGCAGTTCTATTTTGCACACAAACAGGTCTTAAAGAGTTGTTATGTAGTCTGTTGATTTTTGTTCATGGTATTCAGCTCCAATAAATGGTTTGCAAAAAAGGAGACATAGGATAAATGTTTGATATCATTATTTAATCACATTGGAATCGAAAATGGGAATCGAAAAGAATCGGAATCGATAAGAGGAATTGGAATCGGAATTGATAAAATTCTAACGATACCCAACCCTACTCCACCAATGCACCTGAACTTCTTAGGAGAAAAATCCCTTTTTAATCTGGTCAGGATCTCTGAAGGAGAAAGGAAGGAGGGGAATGAGACAGCAGAAAACTCTGGCTGAGCGACAGCGATCCAAATGTTCATAATCATATGTTACGAATGAAATTTCATACTCTCCAGTTCATCAGGGTTGAGCTCTCCAGCCTGGGGCTCTGACTCACAATTACATGCAGAAGCAAGGAGATGGAAATATGAAGTTGGAACCTTTGTGAAAAGAATGAATGAGTATTTTTACAACTCAAACACCTGAAATATGCTGAGTAACAAAAAACTAACATCACTTCTTACAAAAATATGTACTATGGTAACCCCAGAATGCTCGCTTAATGAAAAGGTTGTTATTGTTATAATAAATTAATTGGAAAATAATATGAAAACTTACATTATCTCCTTAAAATATAAGATTTTTAAATCTCTATAATCTTCTGAGTCTTTATTTATTTATTTGAAAAAGTGATGGCTAATAACAAATTATCTGATTTATTTATTTATTGCAGTAAGTATTGTATTTTGGCAGAAACAATAGTTACATTGCATATTTTTGTACGGCCTTTGAAGGGAAACCATAAATAACTAAATAAAAGAAAAATATGTGGGGGAAAAAAGTAAAAAAAAAAAATGAAAGAAATGGGGGAAAAGAGAAAACTGATATAATTTTGCAAAATATCTGCTACAATAAAATCTACAATAAAAGTGGATGATAAATAAATAAATGAACAAACAAACAAAAATAGTCCTTAACCAGTATTATTATTGTTAACTAAAACTAAAATTAAAACTATTAAAAACGGCTTCATTATTTGAAATATAGCTGAAATACTACAGTATAAACTTAAGTTGGAATTTATTTTAAAAAGCTTCAAAAAATTAAATTATAAGTTGAAGTTCTAAAATTACTAAAAATAAAAGTTAAAAAAATAAAGCTAAAGAAAATATTTTAAAAAACGAACTAAAAAAAATGTCAAAAGCACATAAATGTACTAAAACATAAAATAAAAATTTACATTGAAAATGTAAAAAACGAATGAAAAGAAATCAATTAAAAAACTATAATAATTTCTAAATGCTACTAAATTAACACTGCATACAACTCATGAATGTATCCAAGCTTCAGCAAAACCAGTCATTACTTCTACAATCAGAAGTATTTGAAACAACCTGATTTGTTGAGGGAGAGTAAATGACAACAGAACTTTATTTTATTTTAACTTTATTAAGTATTTTTTTACAAAACGGTCTGTGTGGGCCTAAGCTCGCAATCAAACGACGCTGTGTTCTCCAAACATCAGTCATCTTCTCGCCCTCTCTGTATTTCACACTCTTCTCTGAGCGCTACAGCAGAATTTCCCCATGTACTCTTCGGAGCGAAGACAGAAATCTGTCAACTAACGTGACGCAGTAAACACCCTGAGCAATAAAGACCATCCAAAACAACTCCGTGCTTGTACGAGCTTCATCTTTTAAGCAGAGGAATGAAAGTGAAAAGCGCTTCTCCAAGTTTGTGGCTTGAAAAAATGCGTGTAGAGGAGCCAGACTTGCTCACTGTCTAGGCTCGAGTTTCTCGGGGACACCGTACCACTCCAACCGCTCTCCATTATTAATGATAGTGCTACGGGACCTTTGAGGTGAAAGAACCGACGAGAGAGAGAGAGAAAGGGAAAGAGAGAGGAGGTAAACTACAGGGACAGAGGTACAGTACCCTTCCTAGGTACATGTCAAGTAGAGCAAGGAACCGTCATCCTCTCAGGGTACAGCTGCCACTCCAGACAGAAAGAGGCAGGCTTTTCACGCCAAGGTCAGACCTCAATCCGCACGGCGCAGAGCTGCAGCGGGAGCACAGTGTCGTCTGACGCCGGCTGACAGGCCTCGCCGCTTCTCCTCACTAATAATTAAAGGTAAAGCCCAAAGGAAAGAAAATTCACAAAGGAGATCTCTTTAATAGCTCAGCTGTTTCTTCGAAGCAACAAGATTAAATGGATATCAAACACTTTTTTGCTAAAGTCTGAGATGTTTCTCTTGGGAAGAAGACCCTAGTAAGCTCACAACATATCCTTTACTTTCTAGCGACACCATAAACCTTTCTATGAAACCAAAACCAATGCAAAAGTCAGAGATCACGATACAAAATAAAACCATACAAAAATTGTTACCTGAAATAAAATAAACTAACTAAAATGAAATAATGTATTACTGTTTGTTTGTTTGTTAAATTAATATTTATTATTATTATTAATAAGAATAATGTAATGTTATTTAAACAAAAAAAACATATTTTAACTCCGATAACTGAAATATTTTCTCATTTTCATTTAGTTTAACTTTTAAGTTAAGTAACTTATTAAAAACAACAAATTATTATTATTATTATTATTCATTTAATGTTGCTTAATTAACTTATTTTAATTCAGGTAGTTAAAATATTTTCTCATTTTCATAATTTAACTTGTAATAAAATAGCTAAAAGTAAAACTGAACAAAAATCTTAAAAACAACAAATGATTATTATTATTCATTTAATGTCATTTAAATGAAAATACTTGTAATACAATAGCTAAAAGTAAAACTAATTAAAATTAATTAAAATAAAAAATAATTATTAAAAACAACAAAAACTACAAATGACAAAACACTACAAAATTGCCAAACTTTAAAATTAAAATGAAAGCAGAAAATAAAAAATATATAACAATCAAAATAAAACACTTACTAAAAATGATTAAATATTTTAAAACTTTAAAATTAAAATGAACGCAGGAAACATAAGGTAAATCTATAATAGTATCTCAACGATACACTGATATGAACCCAAAAATATTTCATCATATCCTTTGAAGATCTGATGTTAATTTTATAGCTCTACATCTACTTCGTCAACAATGTGTCTATATTTATTTCTCCTAAGATATTCAAAGTTGTTACTTCAATAACAACATACCTGAGAAATCAAAGAAGTCTCTTGAGCGATGAAAGTGAAGCTAATAAAAATTTCCTCTGGGATTCTGAATCGCTGAGACAGTGGCATCGGCGCTTCCAAAATCACCTTGTGTTTGGAGCTACGTGACAACATGAAGGATACGACAGCTTTGTTATTCATTAAAAGCCTTTGCTGTTGACATGCTGTAATGGCCTGCCAGTTGTCGTGATTACAGGAAGCAATTTTAAGGTCTGCTGTAGGGTGAAGCGAGGCCTGTGTAAACCAAATCACACAAAAGCACAGCCTTTTTATTCACCGTCTTTGTGCAAACTCAAAACTTAGATCTACTCAAAATGTGTAATGAAATTCTTTCATGTTTAATTATTTCACAAATTTACAAGTGCACAGTAGCTTTGCTATTAAAAAAGTACAGTTTTCTGCTCTTTTTAAATAAAAGAGTTTGAAAGACTCTGTAGACATAATCTCATATTAATAGCGCAAAGCTTCCAGACCGGTCCAGTTCAAAAGATATATTAAAACTAAGCTGAAAAAAATGAACGGATGTCACAACCATGGGCTCATTATCTAATAAAAATGGTAACAAAAAAATGACATTTAACATCTTAAAAATCATAACATAAACAAATATATATATATATATATATATATACACATATAG
>NW_015668442.1:1318902-1322760 GCF_001515625.1 Sinocyclocheilus rhinocerous
TATATATATACACATATAGATACATGTCCATTTACAACCCTCGGATTTGTCCCTAGAATGAAATGGAAGGGTCATGAATAATAATAGCTCACACAACAAACAGATTTCTACTGTCCGGCGTGAACGATGAAGAGATTAGTCATCCAACCTTATATGTTTGAGCCTGTATCAGACGAAGATACCGATTTTGAGAGATTTTGCAAGAATGTTTAGCGTCCGTGAGTCCATGAGTCCGTGAGAGACAGTTATGAGTGAGGGCGCAGATGCAGCCTCTGAATTGCCAGATCCAGCACTTATAAGCGTTTTTGGACTTGTCTTTTCCACTTTTTTTTTTTGACACTTTAGAAAGTTAATAAAGTAGGACATTGCAGTTTAGGGTCAGCGATATCTTTATCTTATCTTAATTGCAAAAGATTTAAAATCATTTTGGTTTATTTTTATTTATTTATCGGTTTTTGCTTGTTTTAATAGCAATATCTGGCAACACTGCATCGATGATTCGGCTGTGCAGGTCCGGCTGACCTAGAACATGGGCTGGTATACGTTGTGCAAATGTTGGGGGCGTAAATATTAATGATCCCGACTGTAACGTCACAGTCGGTGTTATGTTGGGATTCGCCTCTTTTTCAGTGGTCTTTTGCACGCACAACATTTACATAAGAAGGAGGAAACGATGGTGTTTGAGGCTCACGGTATGTCATTTCCATAATTAAGATGCTGCTTGCTCAGAGGTATAACCAGAAAATATGATTGCATCAATATTATCGTATTATCCTATATGATGGTCCAATCCTATTATCATCACTGGTTATCTGTCTGTTTGAACTATAAAATGCTTCTACATCTAAAGCACTTAATGGACTACAGATCAACATATTATCTCTTTAAAACATCTAATTTTAGTGCCAAGAACATCTTCATGTGGAAAGGATGAAGAACATTTTCTTCCATTGCTCTTAACACTCAGACGGTCTCGTTTAAGTCTAGACTGAACAATCATCTGTTTAGTCAGGCATATAGTTAAATTCCCGTAGCGAATTAAACTCCCAATGCTATAGCCATAAAAAGTGTGTCATGCACTGATTGCATCACTATATGCATATCGAATTGATTCTTATTTAAATTCCTTAAAATCATTATACATAATTAAACATCAAATTAGGCCGTCTTACCATTAATACTATGTGGCAGGATTACATTGGCTCAAATTAAAGGGTTAGTTCACCCAAAAATGAAAATTCTGTCATTAATTACTCACCCTCATGTTGTTCCAAACCCGTAAGATCTTCGTTCATCTTCGGAACACAATTTAATATATTTTTGATGAAATCTGATGGCTCTCTGACCCTCCCATAGACAGCAAGGTAACTACCAGGGTGAGTAATTAATGACAGAATTTTCATTTTTGGGTGAACTAACCCTTTAACACTTGTGTACGTATGCATGGCATACAATTATTTATTAAATTATACTGTATGCGCTAGCTGGAGGATGTTCCTCACAAGTTTTCTTCCTTGTCAGTTATTTTTATTAAATTTGTATATATTTTATTTCTACAAAATACAATAAAAACGGGTCACAGAAATAAATATTTAAATATTTAAAGTGCAATAATATATGAGAGGTTGTGAGAAAATACAATGCGTGTCAGATCCGAGTCACATTCAGCAGCGGCAGCTCTTAAAGTAATAGCAGCCAAAAAACCTCATAACATAGCTGCTGTGATGTCGGTTAATCAGAGAACAAAAGAAAAAAGAGGAAATCAATAACTTTTGGATTAATAGCTTTAATTGATCTAGATTTAATTTAGAATTTAGTGTTTGATAACTTTATTCAATTTCTGTATATTTCCTACTTGCTGAAGAGCATTTATTATAATGGGTTTAAGTTAAATTAAAAGTTATTATTTTTTAAAGTCTAATAAATGTTAAAATTCATAGCTCTCATTTATACTGTAATGCTGAATGGCTATAATCAATGGTTAAATATTATGGGAAAAAAATATATTTCATAGAGACATCAGTAGAACTGGTATCAGTGATACTCATCTTCAATCTTAAAAAAGATGCCACTAAACAAATATTTTAAAATATACTGTATTTATGTTGTTTCTACATACATTTTAAGATTGCATGTGAAATTATTATAATATAAAAGTATATCTTAAAAATATATATTTTAGGTGAGATTAATCATGATTAATTTTAGGAAAATGTGTGATAAATTTTTTTTTGTAATCGATTGACAGCAAATATATGCAAGAAAAAAAATGTAACTGTAGATATTCGTATTTTGATTTGCAAAAATAAATTGGACATTTTAAGTTGATTAAGTTGAAAAAAATTTAAGTTGACAATTAACATTAACATTGGTGGTTAAGTAGCTTAATTTACTGACCATTTGTTAAAAAAGACAGTTGCAAATCCTATTGTGTACCCCATTCATGAAATAGCACCTGTATTTAATCAGCTGCATTGTCATTCATATCTCTACGGTCCATTCCCTACTGTCCTTTTGTGTCAAGTAATCATTCTGTCAATGCATAACGTCATATTACCAGAAGATGCACAGCTAAACTTCAAAGTGCACTTATTATAGGAAAGTCATCCTATTGGTGCCGTAATAATCCGACACAATACATCATAATTAATATGGATTCTGTATATGCGTATAATTTTCCCATCTAGCAATGCCTTATTAATTATTCATATTCGCTAATAGACTGCGACTGCTCGACGCTGGTCCTATAAGACAGCAGCAGAGAGCTGGTGTTGGATCTATTCGATTACACAAAGCACTGAGAACGAGAAAAAACAAGGATCGATAGTCTAAACGAAGGGAAGAGTGGTGGCTGGCCGGGTGATAATACACTTGTATGAGACGCACAGCGCAGCGGGGCACAGACAGAGGAACTTTAGGGGTCTTTCTACAAAGCAGGTGCCTTTTGTGCCCGCCAAAAATGATATACTGTAGGCAAAGTGGGGCTTTGAAGAATATTAGCATAAGCACTTATTATTTTGAGATAATTTTGCTTTTATAGAGTCAACACAAATTATGAAATGTATTTAATTTATTATATATTATATTTAAAAACAGCCTAAGATGCAGCCTAAGATGATTTGCAGGTCTTTTTCTCCAAGCCTGGCCAAGCTGGTCAGTTTGCTGGTTTTAGAGGGATTTTTAGCATTTTTCAGTTGACCAGCTTAAATAAGCTAAATAACAAATAAATCATTTTAGGTTTTTTTTTTTTTCAGCCTGGAAATAGTTATTTCTCAACTGTGTTTTAACTGGTTGGTGTGTACTAATTACCAAATAAATCAGGAAAGATATGAAGGTGTACTTACCCAATAATCTTCAAAAAGATTATTGTCTGTCATGTGTATAAAAATAATAATATTGTGAAATCAAAATGGAAAATCATTATTGCTGGCCTTCAAAAAATTGCATTGCTGGTTGCATTTAAAAGAAGAAATTATAATGATTTATGCTAAAACCTAACTTAAAACCTTGGCTAGATTCAAACTTTTGTAGGTATACATTTAAGTTCAGAAGTTTGTGGTCAGTAAGATTTTTTTTTAAGGTTTTAAAAGAAGTTTCTAATGCTTAACATGGCTGCATTTATTTGCTCAAAAACACAGTAAAATAGCAATACTGTGAAATATTATTACCACTGTAACACCCTTCGTAGTTCGGGAAGAAGGAGGCGGGAACCGGCGAACATTTAAACCATTTAATAATAGAGACAGATACGAGAGAGTGGAGAGAGGAAAAAAAAAAATTATCGGTCCGGTTCCCGGACCCACTGCCGCTTGGTCCTCAACCGGCTGAGAGGCTCTCACTCGCGGTGCCATGCGATGG
>NW_015668442.1:1322777-1330859 GCF_001515625.1 Sinocyclocheilus rhinocerous
TGTCGTGCATTAGCATTTACTCCACCGGCCTCGCTCCGTTCCCACGGCTCTCGGCCCCGCCCCTCTCGTCACAACCACTTAAACAGCTTTTTTTATTTTAATATGCAATTTATTCCTGTGATGCAAAGCTGAATTTTTAGCAGCCATTATCTCCAGTGTTACACGATCCTACAGAAATAATGTCACTTTTGATCAATTTAATGCATCCTTTCTACCAACCAATCAATCAATCATTAAAAATCTTACTAACCCGAACTTTTGAATGGTAGTGTATGTTTTAAGTGACTTTAACAAATAATTGCTGATGCTAACTTTGTGTTAATATAGGCCCCGTCCACACAGAGACGCGTTCAGCTGTAAACGCAAACATTTTGTATCGGATTGGCGTTTCGTCCAGATGGATCCGGCGTTTTGGGAGAGTGAAACCGCTATTTTTTGAAACCGGGTCCCAGAGTGGATAAATCTGAAAACGACAGCCTTGCATTTACGTGTGGACAGCCAATCCATATATTTTTTGAAACAATCATGTCATCACCCCACGTCTCACCCCTAGTTAGACATTTCGACGTCACGTAACAGTAACAGCAACAACAACATGAACAAACACTGAACGATTGTCTTTTTATTAACTAACAATAACACAGATTAATAAATGTATTGTTTCATGTTCGTTTGTATACCGCGCGCAAGGTTTATGCCCATAGTTCAAGTCTTCTTCTCCATTTTTAGAGTATCTCTGTGGCAGAATTACAGCGCCACATGCTGGTCTGGCATGTATACTACATCGTTTTGTGTCGGTTTCGTGGTTTCGTGTGTACGCAGATATTTCTTGAGACAAGGGGAAAAAAAAGATCGGATAGGGAAAGCTCTGGCTTCGTGTAGATGTAGCCATAGATTTTCTTTACAGAAAGATTTTCTTTTTAACTGATAAAGGGTTAGTTCACCCAAAAATGAAAATTCTGTCATTAATTACTCACCCTCATGTCGTTCTAAACCTGTAAGACCTCCGTTCATCTTCGGAACACAAATTAAGATATTTTTTATGCATTCTGAGAGCTCTCTGACCCTCCCATAGACAGCAATGTAATTAACATGCTCAAGGTCCAGAAACGTTGCAAGGAGATCGGTAAAATAATCGAAGCTACGAGAACAGAGAAGCTACAGGGGAAGTCGTGGCCTAATGGTTAGAGTCGGACTCATAACCCAAAGGTTGCGGGTTCGAGTCTCGTACCGGCAGGGATTGCAGGTGGGGGGGGTGAATGTACAATCTTAATTTGTGTTCCGAAGATGAACGGAGGTCTTACAGGTTTAGAACGACATGAGGGTGAGTAATTAATGACAGAATTTGCATTTTTGGGTGAACTAACCCTTTAAACCCCTGGTTATGATGTCTATAAGATATTCCTACATTTATTTTTCATAAGAGCAAGGAAAATCTTGTTTTTTATGATATGACCACTTCAAAAACAGCAGCGTTTCTGAGCATCGTTCTGTTTCTCTAAAATAACAGCTTGACCTTGAGTATGTGAATAGGCGAGATGTATCTCTCATAAGTGTAAACGAAAAACCAGATACGTGAAGGTTAATCTTTCTCATCTCTCCACACTGAAAACAACTCGACTCAAAATGAACACTACACATTCGACGGGCCTCACACATGGGATAAAGAGCAAAATAAAAATGCATCTGCCCGTAATTGCCAAAGCACATACAAGCGTTCGTTCGTTCCACACAAAAACCCACGGTTTTAAGCGATACGAGAAATCTGGTTTCTCAGAGGACATCGGCGTCTTGATCATCCAGCCTGGTCTCATGTTTATACGTAGGTATTAATACGTAACATTTACAAGCACAAAACGTACACTTAAATTATCATGAGATCACGTTGGATCATCAGATTCACTGGTATCAGGTGAAAGATGCTCGGATGACTATCTGCTGACACTGACCGCGGATACAAGGCGGAAAATACCTTGTGTATATGCAGCCTCAGAGGCTTTTCTCTCTCACGGCGAGCTCAAATACACTCATGCCTACAAAAAAGGTCCAGCATAGAAATAGGCTTCTCAAGATTTTGACCATAAAGACTTACTGAGAAAAACACTACAAGCAGGTTATTTGATTTAGAGCGACTGGACTGAACTAAAGCTGCGAGGCCTTTCCGTCTTCCTAAATGAGATTCCCTGTGACAATCGGATAAGAGAGAGATGGCAAGGAAAATATTACAATACGGATGATTGCTAAACCGAACAGATTAACTTTTGATGAGAAAAAGCTCATTAGGGCTTTCCAGTTCAACACATGCATGAAGGCGGTCAAACCGGGTTAATGAACAAAAGGAACGGCTGTTAAGTCAAGAGAGGGTGAGGACGGCACGTCCTCCGTATCGACATGAGTCATTATCAGAGTTAATGATGATACAGCTATACGATGCCTTTACGCCTGTGGTTTCCATTTGAAAGAACTGAATTCTAAGTAAAGCTGCAGCAAATATGGTTTTTATAGCTCTGGCTCTTAGTTTCTGGATATGTCTATTATATTTCTGAGTAATAATTTCCTGCATCCCCTATGTGTTTGCTGATTCACTAATTAGCAGAAAGAGATGATTTTTACATGTTGTTTAGGTCACATTTCTGTGAAAATCAGTTTTTGTTTTTTATGTTTCAGACTAAAAAACAAAACAGGTAACTATAAGTCTAAAATAAGGAATAAGAGTCACATAAAGTCACAATTACGAGAAACAACGTCACAGTTAAGGGGAACATAAGTCACAATTAGCTGTTTATTGTTTTACTCTGAGGCGAAAACAGGTTTCCTAACAGTTCACAAAAAAAAAAAAAAAAATGCAAAGAACTAAAGAAAATGAGAATAAATTCAAAGCATGCAAGAAAAGCCCAATGAAGAAAATGTTGTTTGTATTTTATAAATTTCACATATGAAGTCAGTAAATTATACCCGTCTGTATCAATCTGGAATTTCAATACGCTTCTCTTATATGAAAATAAATGGCTAACACTTTACAAAAAGGTTCACTAACAATGAAAAATATTTCTAAAGCATTTATTAGTCTTAGTTCATGTTTATTTCAACATTTACTAAATTAGTACAACTCAAAAGTATCTGCATATATTATTTAATGGAAGTTAACATGAATTAACAATGAATAGTGACTGAATGTTAACAAAGATTAATAAACACTGTAACAAATTTATTTCTAATTCATATGTAATATTAGTTAAAGCAACAACTAATGTTATCTAATGTGACCTTATTGCAAATTATTACCAATAAATGTCACTTAAGTATTGCAATTTGTTACCTAAAAATAAATAGGCCAAATAATTTGGCTATTTTGAGATCATCGGCCTTGGTCATTCAAAAAATTTTAAATACATTTTTAATACAGATTTCATTTCTGAAATAAACAGGTTATTGTTTATTGACTTGCACTTGTTAAATGTAAAATGCAGAAAAAAACAGCAACATAATCTCCATTGGGGATCAGAGTAAAAACTAAACAAAACAGTAAGCTTGAGTCTAAAATAAGGAACAACACTGTGAGATATAACAGGCACAATTATGAAAAAAGTCACAATTGTGAGATGCGAAGTTGCAATTAAAAATCTCAATTACCTTTTTTATTGTTTTACTGTTTAAAACAGCCTTCCAAACATTTCAACTAAAGAAAGAAAAGCAGCCAAGTATATATGTTTAGGACCATTATAAACCTTTTTTTTGTACCTGACATTATTCTCACTATATTGATGCAGTCAGAAGTTTAACTTTGGAGTTGTTTTTGTAGTTCCTCTTGTTAAAAATCACACACTTCTCCAAAATACAATTATTATTTCTTGATTTTGGGATGTAATATAACAAGAACATGATCTTAATAGGTTTTGTGACACATACCGTGCTTGTCTGTAGGAGTATACCTGTTAGTGCTCATATCTAGTTAACGTAAGAAAGTGTAGGCAAGAACTAAGGACTTGTCTGCAGGTTCAAACAGAGCAGGAAACAACATGAAAAATGAAAGAGAGACATGCAGGGATAGACAAGGAGCAGGAGAACGAGAGAAAGAACCGTTTGGGATCACGATAGCATGTGTTCACAATCTTTAAACAGAAGCGCAGAGCTACAGCAAGACATCTTGATTAAGTGGGGGTCAGACATCTGAAATGTAGCCAGAGACATCAGGGCGTTTTGCTTGGGGAGTGGAGCACGACCGAAACAACGTGTGCAGCGTTAGAAATAGAAACGGGAGGCAAGAGAGCTCTCGCTGTTCCTACTGTCTCACTAATGCAATTAGCTCAAAAGATGCTGCTTCAACCCAAAGCTTTTATTCAAGAGATGGGAAATATGATTTATAATTTAGCATCAAAGGCTAGAACACTCCACTAGAAAGAGACATCACAAATGAGACCTCTTGAATGTCACAATGGTTTCTGCAAAAACAGCAATTAAAGGAATAGTTCTTCCAAAATGAACATACTGTCATCCTTTATTCACCCTCATGTCATTTCAAACCTGTATTACTTTCTTCTGTGGAACACAAAAGGATATAGCATAAATGGCTTGTATGTTTTGTTTTGTTTTTTTACAATGAAAGTAAATGGCTGCCAAGATGTAGATGAGTTTCTACATCAGAACAAATACGGAGAAATTCAGCATTACATCACTTGCTCACCAATGGATCCTCTGTAGTGAATGGGTGCCGTCAGAATGAGAGTCCAAACAGCTGATAAAAACATCACAATAATCCACAAGTAATCCACACCACTCCAGTCCATCAATTAATGTCATGTGAAGCAATATATATATATATATATTTTTGCAATCCAGAATGGCAGCACAGCTGGTGAAGCAATATATATATATATATTTTTTTTATATATATATTTTGAAGTGGTCGCTGAAAGTTCTTCGTCCGAAAGATAAGAACCACTAGAAGTGCAATATAGAATAAATGCAGTGTATACAAGAAAAACTCAATAGAGACTCAAATGCTTGTTTTTTTAGGAATTTCACATATAAACAGCAAAATTCAAGTCAGTAAATTATGACCCATCTGTATTAATCTGTGAAGATGAAGAAAGTGGAATTTCAATACAGTTCTATCTTATGTAAATGTCACAGAATATAATTAAATGTCAACTGATGCATAAAAAAAATTGTGATAGATCTAAAAACAATAAGGCCAATTAATTTGGCTATTTTAGATTATTGGACTTGGTTGATAAGTGGCTGATTAACCAAAATGTTAAGTTTGGTTAATTCACATTTTCAGTACCAAATATTTTCATACATTTTTAATACAGTTTATGCAAATAAAACATTGCAGAGATAAATAGGTCATAAGATATTGACTTGCACTTTGCTTTTTAAATGTGAAATGCAGAAAACACAAACAACATATTCTCCATGGGGTTTAGTGCTTACTTTGATTTTATTCTGTAGTGTACTTGCAGCGGCTTTTCAAATGAAAAACTTTCAATAAGCAACTTCAAAACATTTCAAAGAAATCAATAACCACTTCAAGATATTTTAAAATAATTAAAAACTAAATGTAAGAAGATACAATACATCTTTAAAGCAGAAAAACAACTTTTACAACCACACACATGCACAAAAAATATTTATGAAAGCTAACGCATACTTGAAACTTAATGATACATGGTAGCTGATTTATTTTATAAGATTAAAAAATATTAAAATAAATGTTAATCAGGAAACCCTTTAATTAATGCACAAGACTTGCTAAAAGTACCTATGAACTATCTTCAGATTTCTATTCCAGGATGTATTTAATGAGCTGTCAGAAATGTAATTAGTATACGAGATGAATATGATCAAATATTTATGCGAAGAGGAAGATCTCACATGCTTCATGACTCTCTGAAAGTTTGGTTGTCATGGAGATTTATCCCAGGTTCCTCCCATCTAAAGACACTTGAGTCTTGACCCCTTTAAAATCAAGTTTCACTGCCAGAGCAGGACATTTCATTAGTGGTCAAAATCAGATCGAGGGTATTTGACGTCATATTCTCTGTAAGATATACCGCCTGTGCGGAAATAGAACCACAAGTGCTATTCAAGAACAGCAGATAAAGAACAATCATATCTGCAGCATTTGGTTGAGTAAAAGCACCTCACCCATGTACGAGGGGAGTCAGTGTGGAAGACACCAGTCCTCTTTTTTCCTGAGAGCAGCTGCACTTGAGCTCATGCGTTCAATGTCAGAGATTTGTTTTCATGATTAAATCAAGTCTAGGATTAAAGTTATAGTATAGTCTAAATTGCATTCTCGACAGCAACCTTGATAAATTCTAGCCAGGAACAAGGCGCATCTCTGAACGCCTGAGATATTCTGCACCGGCATCCAAAACTAAGACCTCAAATAATACAGTGTTAAAATAAAGGTTCCAAAAGGGGGTTTTCATATAGTTTTTCTTAGTGTAGAACATTTAAAAAAATGCCAAAAGAACCTTTTTCCATTATAAAGAGCCTTTTGTGGAATTGAAAGGCTCCATGGATGTTGAAGATTCTTCATGGAGCCATAGATGTCAAAAAGAACACTTAAAAATAAACATTCTTTATTAGCATTGATGGTTCCATAAGGAACCTTTAAGTTCAATGGAACCTTTCCATTGGACAAAATGTTCTTAGTGGAAAAAGGTTCTTTAGATTATAAAATGTTCTTCACACTAAGAAAAAAAAATGGTTCTTTTAACAATTAATCACTGAAATGTTCTTTGGGGAACCAAAAATGTTTCTACTTTTGGAGTCAACATCGGACATAAAAGTATAACATTTTCCTGAAGAGACCATTATTATTCACAAATAAAACAGCAATTAGATTGAGAGTTGTGCTTTCACTTTTACTACCCTTGTAATCTCAGGTCTCCTCTAGATTATCAGAACAACCTCAACAAAATCTCATACTGTTCTCAAACAAACTCTGCAATTAAAAGTCAGAGATCTCTAAAGCTCTTTTCACACTGCCAGAGACATGATCTCATCCATTTTTAATGAGAGCTGGCGACATCCAGTGACACAAACGACAGCGACAAGACAACGTTGAGAAAAGTTTAACTTTATGCAAATGAGCACTAACTTTGGGGATTTACCAGCAATGGAAATGAGTGCACATGCTCCATCGAATGTCAGATATTGCAGTGTAGTGTCAGAGCGATGGAGGACTTAAAATTAAGCTTTTTATAAATCAAGGCTACTCACAAACAAACTGGCAGTTGTTCACAAAGGGATATGGATCGGTGTTTGTGTTTTCCTTTGTAATCAAACCAAGTCCTCTCCAGCTTGAAGTACCGCTGGAACCGGCTTCAACCCTGCTGGTGGTACTCGCTTGTACTGGCTGCAAGCTTGAATGTTCTCATGGACCCAAATAGCCCGGGGGTTGCCTTTTCAATTTATACAGATATCCACAATAACAAAGAGCATGTGTTGTTTCCTTGATATTATGCATTGCATGCACTGATTTAATCTATAAACAACATTTTCCCTCCAAAATATTTTGATTTTAATGTTGTTATCATTCATAAACATTACTAGGCATTCAGCAATAGTAACGCCTACTAGCAACCAGTGTTAATTTCGTTGACGAATAATTTTCGTCATAATTGTCATAATTGACATTTTTTTCACCGACGACAACGAGACGATAACGAACTAAAACTCTTTTTGAATGACAAAAACTATGACGCAAATCTACTGGACATAAGCGAACATACACTTGCTGCACGTCGCATAAAACTTTCAAAAAATGTCAATATGTGGGAGTAAGAGAAGAGCAGACATATGGATAAATCTGACGACGCAAGAGAGAGCTCAATTCGCTCTGGTTTTCTGAGCGCAGACACTGAAGCATACACACAGAGAGCGCATCTCGCAGTGCGCGAGTACTCTTTCGTAGACACGGTTGATTACGTCTTAAGTGAACGTAAACAGTAGGGAGAACGTGTATCAGTACATTGCATCCATTGCAGCCGTGCATTCGGTTTTAAAGGGACAGTAGCCTAATTTAGTTGCTATTGTCCGAGTCATTGATGTTAATCAAGCAACAAAAGA
>NW_015668442.1:1330999-1358963 GCF_001515625.1 Sinocyclocheilus rhinocerous
ATTTCAGCCGACTAAATTTACTGTAGATTTAGTCGACTAAAATCTTATGATATTTAGTCGACTAAAACTAGACTAAAACTAAAAACAATTCAGATGACTAAAATATGACTAAAACTAAATGGCATTTTAGTCAAAAGACTATGACTAAAACTAAATCAAAATTTGCTGTCAAAATTAACACTGCTAGCAACCCAACATTCAGAGACTTGCAACATGCAATTCTCTACAAGAGTGGATGTTTGTATCTATTTAGAGAGTACATACACAACCAAAAGGTTGGGGTCAATATGATTTTTGATAAAGAAATTAATGCTTTTATTTAGCACGGATGCGTTAAATTGAGTGACATTTATAATGTTACAAAAAAACTTCTATTTCAAATAAAAGCTGTTCTTTTGAACTGAATTTTTTTTCTGTTCATCAAATAATGATATTGAGCAGCACAACTGTTTTCAACATTGATAATAATAAGAAATATACCTTGAGCAGCAAATCAGCATATTGGAAAGATTTCTGAAGGATCATGTGACACTGAAGACTGGAGAAATGATGCTGAAAATTCAGCTTTGCATCACATAAATAAATTATATTTTAAAATATATTCAAATAGAAAAGTTATTTCATATTGTAATAATATTTCACAATATTACAGTTTTACTGTATGCTTGATCAAATAATTGCAGCTTTAGTGAGCATGTCTTCTCAAAAACATTTACAAATATTTTTGACCGTCATTTTAAATATGTAATTATTTTAAAATATATTCAAATAGAAAAGTTATTTCATATTGTAATAATATTTCACAATATTACAGTTTTACTGTATGCTTGATCAAATAATTGCAGCTTTAGTGAGCCTGTCTTCTCAAAAACATTTACAAATATTTTCGACCGTCATTTTAAATATTTAATTATTTTAAAATATATTCAAATAGAAAAGTTATTTCATATTGTAATAATATTTCACAATATTAGTTTTTACTGTATGCTTGATTAAATAATTACAGCTTTAGTGAGCATGTCTTCTCAAAAACATTTACAAATATTTTCGACCGTCATTTTAAATCTTTAATGATAATAAAAAAAGGTCGTTCATACAATGCACACAGTGACAAATACAAACGAGGGTTTGCCATGCAACTCATTTAAATACTCACAAATCTAAAGTGACAGAAACGTTTCAGCAGACATGTTTATTCAAACAGAGCCTGGATTACTCTCTCAAACATGTCATTACAACCGAGCGCTTGACAGATGTGGGTGTTCTCCAACAGCATATATGATGAATAATGAACCGATGAGGTGAACATTTCCTCTGGCTCGATCCTCGTTCTGATCTGGCTCTGATAAGCCGGCTCATGGGCCGCTAACCGCAGATCCTCTTACAGAAACCTATCCGTCTCAACAGATACAGTATATTCAAACTCTCATCTCAGGAATCAGATCCACTAATAGCGATCTGACTTGCTCTCTCACTCACTTGCTCTCTCGCTTTTCACTCTCTAATGAGAAACAGGACAAATGACTCTAAATATAGAGCCGAATGCATAGAGGAACAGGACACAGCTCATGTTTAATGAGGCACAGACTGTAAATGCCCTCGTGTCCAGGAAACTGATCCAATATAGACATTTAGCAAACTGACTCACGCTGATTATGCATTCACAAGCACGGGATGTGGCTCATTTATCTCCTGACTAACCGTTTGTCAGGTGAAAGACAAAAACATTGTCTCCAATATTGTTCTGGCCTCATCCACAAGAACCTACAAGGTTTTTATTATTAAGTATTTTGTTCTGAGTTGCTTACCCTGTAGGAAAGAAAAAGAAAACATCTTGTTAATCTCTCAATTGTTTCTCCTAGACAGCAAAAATTTAATTAAGTTCAATTATCTCATGATATTAAGGTATCGTGTCTCAAACAAACGGACAAAGTTGCAATCGAAAGTAAGAGACTTTATATGAACTATGAAATAATTATCAAATACTTTCAAGATTAAAACATCTATTTTATCCACACCTCTTATATAGTTTTTTTCTCATCTAAATTAATATCTCAGTGGTCACTCCAAGAACATATTGAGACTAAACTGAGACTTCAGCTTCATTCTTCTCAGAATTTTCTCTGCAGATCACATTAGATCTCATCAATATCAAAAAACATGTTTTTTAATAAAACATAAATAAACAAAAAAAAGATCTAATAAAATTCTCAAAAAATGAACAATCCACATTAATGTTCTACAATTACAAAGAGTGTTTTTTTAAAAGTCGGAGCATCCGTGTTGTCTCTAACTTCAAGATCGCTGCGTTACTGCTCTATCACATGCATAACACGAGGCAACAGCCAATAATGCATCTGCATGTAAGCAGACATTAGATTATCAGCAGCCTAAAAGAAGAAAAGTTGTTGTAAAAATTAACCTGACACTCCACCTGCGTCGTACCTCACCTCTGCTTCTGCTGTGGTTTTGATGAATAGCTGAACATGAAGGTTACTGACACCAGCTGGGGGGATTAGAAGAAGGACTAATGAACGGATGGATGAAGAATGAGGAAAGATGAGAAAGAAAGATGAGAGTAAAAGAGCGAAGGTGAAATCTGAGAGAAGCCTACGTGAAATGTTCTTATACAGGTAGCAGCCACAGACACTGATCTCTTTTCTAATTATATGAGCTCTGTTCGAAACCTAGTGAGCTGCCTTGCTGTCTACTGCCTACCTAGGATATGGCCCAAATGGTACACTAAGCCCTTGCAGTCCAACATAAACTTAAAATGACAAATGGGACACCTTACAGTAGGGATGTAAGGGATAACCGAAATTATTGGGCCAAAAATAGCAAAAAAAAAAAAAATCTCTTTCGGTGTTTAGCCGAATAAGCAAAAAGACAGAATAAATTGTACCGAACAATGACATGATGCAAACAAATAGAGGCGCGCACTAATGCAGCAAACATGTCGGCAGTGTGGAAGCATTTAAAACTGTCTGAGAAAGATGCAAAAATCATTACAAGCACCGACGGCGAGAGACTGTTTAGTACTGCATCGCATGTCTTCGATGAGAAGAGGAAGGGGTGGTTGTTGCTGGTTACTGTATAATGATTGAAATCGCGAAATGGCCTTAAACAATTAAATAAACTTCAGAACTTTGTTTTCTAACACACATGCACAAATTGCTTGAAAAAGCAAGAACTCCGTCAACATTCATAAATATTAGTATTGTAATTTTACGGCACATTCACACGGGGCGTCGTCGTCGATGCTTGATGGAGGGCGTTTCTGAAGCTTGGTGCTGACGCGACCGTCATAGTGACAACAGCCAATCACATTAGTTCCCTTTCAGTCGGTCACTACGAGTCACGTCGTGACCGACGAATTTTGATATCGCTTCGATAGACCAATCTACTTCGAGTGTAAACTAAACAAGCCAATGCACATTGGCATGCAATTATTGCATCCAGCTGCCGCTGATCACAGCGTGAGTATAATAAGGCAGCAGGTGCAATGCATACCAGCTTTTCGCTTCGAGCAAACATGTCGGCAGTGTGGAAGCATTTAAAACTGTCTGAGAAAGATGCAAAAATCATTACAAGCACCGACGGCGAGAGACTGTTTAGTACTGCATCGCATGTCTTCGATGAGAAGAGGAAGGGGTGGTTGTTGCTGGTTACTGTATAATGATTGAAATCGCGAAATGGCCTTAAACAATTAAATAAACTTCAGAACTTTGTTTTCTAACACACATGCACAAATTGCTTGAAAAAGCAAGAACTCCGTCAACATTCATAAATATTAGTATTGTAATTTTACGGCACATTCACACGGGGCGTCGTCGTCGATGCTTGATGGAGGGCGTTTCTGAAGCTTGGTGCTGACGCGACCGTCATAGTGACAACAGCCAATCACATTAGTTCCCTTTCAGTCGGTCACTACGAGTCACGTCGTGACCGACGAATTTTGATATCGCTTCACTCCATTCAAAGTAAACGAGAGGCGTTGACGCCGACGCCCCGTACTGTTGTTCTGTAAAATAAAATTAAAAAGTAAGACAATAATAATGATATTAATAATTACAACAGCTCTATTAGTACATTTATTATAACATTCACACGTAGTGTTCAAATTGGGATCTGTAATATTTTCTAATGTTTTAAAAGAATTCTCTTCTGATCATCAAGGCTGCATTTATTTGTACAGTAAAAAAAATACATGTTTGATTCAAGAAGGGGGTCTTAAAAATGGCTAGAAAATATTATTTTAGTAACTTATTAATTATAAGTTATATTGTGCTTTGGTATAATATCTGCTAGAACGTTTAAAATGTTCAGTGTTAAATAAGTATTTTTAAATTGTCGTTTTGTAATTGATTTTTCTTTGAAAAGCAAGACAAAACAGTCAAAAGCACATTTTGGCTAGATAATTTATGCAATGGTGAAAAACATGTTCGCTATTCGGCCTTTGGCCCAGTGTTTTATTTTGTTTGGCTTGGGCCAAGAATTTTTCAAGAATTTTGGTGCAACCCTACCCTACAGTCTCACCAACTCAACAACAAAAAGAACAAAACAACTTTAGCAATTGGGCTTTTGTTATTTTAAGCATAAACATCACTAAATTTTGGTAGATTTATGCTAAAAACTAGGAAAAAAAAGCAGATGATGTGTTCTAAACAATCCGATGTATATTTATTTATAAAATGCTTTCAACAATACATATCATTTCAAAGTTCACCATGAAAGTTTAGACATTTTTACCGGAAAGCAAGGCAAAAGCATCCATTAAGGAATTACTCATTAAGGTTTTGGAAAAGAACCATGGAGTCTCTTCTTACTGTTCAATGATCACGACTGAATATCTAGCACTAACAAAGGCAGCAAAAAAATCATTCGAAAGGCTAGACCATCCCGTCAGCCATTGATCGGCTGCCCACTAATTATGAGGAGCAGTATTGTTTTCATATATTTTTATTTTTGTTTCCTCCTCTGCCGCACTGCCTACACGGGCCATTACTCTGCGAGACCGCAGGGAGAGGGGAAATCGCTCGGCAAGATGGGATTTGACATCTGGTCAACGCAAGGGTGGCTAGAGATCAGGGGATCAAATCGATGAGGGTATCAAACTAAAACTGTCTCGTATGGGACCTGATGGACCATATGATTTTTAATAAGCTGAATCATTTTGGCTATCAGACTTCAAAATTTGAATATGTCAACGGTATATAACTGCTTACATCAATACACTCTAGCTTTCTCTTGCTTTTCGACTCCTGACAGATTTAGGAGCTCTTTAGACTTTCTGTTCTTTACAAACCAATAAGACTCAAAAATATAAGTGGTCCTGACAGACTCAAAGTGAGGACGGATGCCAAAACTGACCAGTGTCAGACCAAGTCTCAAACAAGCCTCAGACAACCTCTCCGTAACTCTAAAAACATGTAAAAATGCTTGCTACAAACATATTAAAAGGTTTTGCCAATACTTGTAGGCCAATGGCTCACAGGGGAAGCCATGCAACACCTGTGCAATGTTACATCACAGTCGCATCTACGTTGAAGACAATAGAGCAAAAAGTCTAAACGCTTTCATCCTAAAAGAAAAATTGTGAATCCTAACACTATTTTCTATCATGTGCAACACAAAACACAAAAAATATATTTTCTTTGATTTACAGTATTATTTACAGAAAGGAAATCCCAAAATCCATTGTACTCAGCTTGGTGAAAAAATGGTGGAGAATGCGGGCAGAATGTTACAAATATTCTTAAATTTAATACAGTAGCATTGACAAAAATAGTTCAAACTAATTAAAAATGTGCTATATCATTCAGTATTGCTTTGTACAGACCTGTCGCCTATGTAGGGCGTTCCTTTATTCAATCTAGTAAGGATGCGACCTTAGAAAAAAGCTGCATATGTAGGTTGTAGAAAGGAATCCTTCTAGGTTTAGAAAAAAGCTTTTGGCTGCCTATATAAATAGATAAAACACGGTGCATTTGAACACATATACGAAGTTACAACAGTCATTTGAATTCTGACATACCGCATAGAATACAAGGTAGAAAAGTGTATCGCTCCAATGAAAGAGTGTAGAGTTCAGAAAGCTGCTGCCAAAAAACTATTAATAAAATAGGATGTTTTAAAAACTGGATCCTTTCCAATCTTATGGTCGCCTGTCCGCCGCATACAGTGCTTTTAGTGTAGAGCTTATCTTTTGTAAAAATGCACTACGCTTAAAAGTAAGAATTGAAGAGGTAAGGACATGCGATACGGCAAAGCAAGCCGGAGTCACGGTGCCATTCCAAGAACGCTCAAATTCCTCTTGTCTAATCTATTAGAGGTTGAAAAAATGACAGAATTTGTTTTTTTTTAATGAACCAGGCTCACCTGTGGGCCCCTGTTCCCCCGCTCTCCATCTATGAGTGGTTAAATTAGCACAGAGGTGCTGAGACATGGATCCTGTCAAGACTGCTGTACTGGAGCATGAACACACACGCTCACACACACAGCATGCACTCAATTCCCTGGAAGCCAGTACCAACCAGGGACACCAGTGAGACACGAACAGGAACTCTGCCAATGACAAGATCAACGGGGATAAAAGGAAAGTGACTGTAGCTCTTTTCCAAAACCTAGCGAGCGGCCTGCCACATTGCATAAAAAAGGTACTTTAGTGTCTTATTATTTGTTTCTATAGCATTAAAGATACAAATTAAACAAAATGTTATTTTGTTGTGAAAATTATTAAAGGTAGGTATGTTAGCCAGCATGAAAAGATGCATCAAATGCCTTTATTAATATTTTAACCTGTCCAATCTCTCACTGCGATAAAACGTGTTAATTAAAATGTGACACATAAATGTGCCTAAAATGTTTGCATTAAACATAATTTTTAATGACTAATTTTAATTAGTGGTCGACCGATATATCGCCAAGGCCTGAACACACAGTGCTCACATTCTTCCTCGTTCGCCATCGTCGTTAACAGTTCTGTCTAATACGGATATAAGTCTGTCTAATAATCAGATAGAACGGTTAAACAAAGGAATTAAAATGTATACAAAAAGTATTATATGATTGCTTTTATATTATTAGGCAAACATTATAATACTTTCTCATTTGTCATCAGCATTCAGCAAATACGCATTTATATCATTTAAACAAATCTTTGAATGACTAATGAACATTTAATTTCACAAAGCTTGCAAGCTTAGTCGAATCCAGCTGTGAGGTCTTATAAAGTGTGCATTTGTATCCTGCATGATCGCGTGTACTCTGCATGATGGTCGGTCCGTGTGAATTGAATGCGGACAGGAGGAGAGTTCAGCTTCACTGGAGATGAGCGATCTACAAACTTTAAACTCGTGATTTAAAATTATGCTGCGCTTTATGCATTTGCCCACTGCCATATTCATGTCATTTCCACTGTGTGCTGTATGTAAAATGAGTGTTACCTTGGCTTTATTTGAAAAAATATGATTCCCAATGCACACAAACTTCCCAGAATACTGAGTGCCCTGTTGGTTACAGTGTTTACTTCCTTTTTTATTATATTTTTTATTAAATATTTATTTATTTGTGAAAAATACTTTGTCATCTAAAGTATAAGTATGTTTATTTAACACATTTACTTTTTAATCCATTTTCAAATGATTTCAAATTTCTTAAACATTAATTTAAAAAAAAAAATTGTATCGGCTTTATATTGGCCATTGGCCACCCTGCTTTCCAAGATATCTGCATCGGCCGTCAAAAAAACAATATCGGTCGACCACTAATTTTAATCACTGAAAACTTTTAACAGTGTTCCATTTTTTATCTTGTTCATGCATTTTAAGCATCATTGTAAGGCAGAAGAAAGGCTGAAAATAATCATTCTGCCTTTTAAGACATATTGGCCAAATTCTAAGGCAACATCACTTTGTCTGTGAAGAAAACAGTAAATCCCAGAATGCACGGCAAAGATATTAGCGGGGGAAATTATAATATTATTAAATAGTTTACAATTATATTTATAGTTATTTAATTATATTATTACATAGTTAAGTAATTTAATTTAAAATTTTCAATATTAAATGAAATACAATTACATTTAAAAATCAACATTTCTCTGGCTTGTTCGACACTTATAATAAAAATATCTCATTATATTGTAATATAAGTTGGCAAACAAACCAGAGAAATGTTGATTTTAAACAATTATATTTAATTTAATATTGAAAGTTTTAAATATAATATTTTAACAAACAACTGTATAATATAATATAATATAAATGTATATATTTATTTCAACATTAAACAGTTTCATTACAAATATTTTAATATAAACTATTTTAATTAAAGAAAATAATATAAGACTCCAAAAACATCCCACTGACACTACAGAGGACAAGCCGTTTGGAGAATGGATAATACAATGTAATTTATTATAATATAATGCTTATCATGGTATCGTATCATTAGCTTAGCACCAAATTCTATTGATGTTAATTATGAGTCAAATCTTCAGCATGTCCCTTTAAAGCAGTGGTTCTCAACCTTTTTTTCCACCGGGCCGCACTATGGTCCAAGTGCAAGTCTCGCGGGCCGCACGCATATCATTTACATATTACGTCAGCAATACAAACCAACCTGATTTATAATATTATAGCCTAAATATTATGATATCTAATCGATTACATTCATTGAAATAAATAAATAATTCTACTCCCCATAACTAAGCTAAAAGAAAACAAAAATAACAACTTTATTCCACATTTTCGTCTCTACTGCATCGCTTGTGGGCGCACTTGTGGAATAAAGTCGTTATTTTAGTTTTCTTTGCGCAAAAAAGTATTCTCGTAGCTTCGTAACTTTACAGTTGAACCACTGATGTCACACGGACTACTTTGTCGATCATCTTGGTACTTTTCTGGACCTTGAAAGAGGTATAGGGCTTGCTGTCTATGGGAGGGTCAGCCAAAAATGACAATTCTGTCATTAATTACTCACCCTCGTGTTGTTCCAAACCCGTAAGACTTTCGTTCATCTTCGGAACACAATTTAAGATATTTTTGATGAAATATGAGGGCTCTCTGACCCTCCCATAGACAGCAAGGTAACTACCACGTTCAAGGTCCAGAAAAGTACCAAGATGATCGACAAAGTAGTCCGTGTGACATCAGTGGTTCAACTGTAAAGTTACGAAGCTAACTAAGCTAAAAGAAAACAAAAATAACAACTTTATTCCACATTTTCGTCTCTACTGCATCGCTTGTGGGCGCACTTGTGGAATAAAGTCGTTATTTTAGTTTTCTTTGCGCAAAAAAGTATTCTCGTAGCTTCGTAACTTTACAGTTGAACCACTGATGTCAGACGGACTACTTTGTCGATCATCTTGGTACTTTTATGGACCCTGAACGTGGTATAGTGTTGGCCGATATGGTCATTTTTCAAATCGTCATATCGCCAGCCCGTGAGATCACCGATACACGATATTATCGTGCGTGCGTGCATGGGTGGGTGGGGGCAAGGGAGAGAGACTCTCTGTACTTATCATAGGCTATGACATAACTATGTGGTGTTTTAAACCGTGCAGGCGCGCAAGAGAGAGCCTATGAAAGCACCAATAATTGAAATAATATACTTTCAAACATACTGATAAACTAACATGTTAAATATAAAAATATTTAAAACAGCTATTTCCTATATATTCGGATAAAACAGTGATACATCGCTATTAGGACCGTACGTCCTGTGACAAGTTTGCCGCATCAGAGCACGGACGTTATCAGTCTAAAAGGTCTGCAGTCAACAGTGAAAATCAAAAGTTGATTTATTTTAAAGACCAACAGTTTAACACTAAATATTGGAAATAAAAAAAAACGTTAAGTCATACAGCGCTCAGGACCGTGCGCCCCATGACGAGCCCGACGCACTGCCACAGAAACAAGGATGAGATGCGTTCTAACATAACTGTGGCATTAAACTCAGTTAGTGAGGGCTCGGTTAAAATATTGCACATATATAGACCGTTCAGATTACTTGTTAAAATGCAATGAAATACCTTATATCAGCAGACGATGTACGTCTGTGTTTGTGGTTGGAGACTCCTTCACCGGCTACAGGCTCTAATCCTTATTTGCGCGAGTGTGAAATCCAGTGCTGAAGTGAAATAGCGGGGCAATATGATAATAATAGCCAAATTATAATAGGCCGCCTAATAATAATAATAATTTAATACATTTATAGGAGAATGAGCCTAATATCGTCTTGACTATCGACAAAGACATGTGCTATCGTCAGTATCTCTGACTATCGTCGATACACGATACTATCATCTATCGGCACAACCCTAACGTGGTAGTTACCTTGCTGTCTATGGGAGGGTCAGAGAGCCTGGAGATGAAGATGAACGAAGGTCTTACGGGTTTGGAACAACACGAGGGTGAGTAATTAATGACATAATTTTTGGGTGAACTAACCTTTTAAGGCAAGTCAGTTGACTCGGCGGCCATCTAGATCAGTGGTTCTCAATTCCAGTCCTGGGGGCCTCCTGCTCTGCACATTTTGCATGTCTCCCTTATTTAACACACCTGATTGAGATCATCAGCTCGTTAGGAGAGAGATCCATGAACTGAACTAAGGAGCTGATGATCTCAGTCAGGTGTGTTAAATAAGGGAGACATGCTAAATGTGCAGAGCAGGGGGCCCGCAGGACTGGAATTGAGAACCACTGATCTAGATAACAACCCAGGACAGCTTTTCAATGTAAGACACAGGCATGCAAGTTTAGTGGATGATCACTTGAATACTGAAAGACAAAAATCTCCAAAGCTGTTGTACGTCAATATAACATTTCCTGAAATAACAATAAAATCAGAAAAAAGCATTGTATCCTAAATTGGGCTTCTTTAGCTCAACTCATGCCGCTATTTAGAGCACTCCAACTTAATCACTTATGAGGTTGCATTTCAGGTCGGATGCTGCCTTAGAAGACAGCTGCTCATATAGACATCCAGAGATTGGAACAGAGCCTGTGTGTGTGTGTGTGTGTGTGTGTGTGTCTGGAACAAAGACGGACGCGGACAATATGCCTCTGTGTGCCGGCATTGTGCCACGCTGTAAAAAGACTAACCTGCGGCTCTATCGGTCTCTCTTTCTGTCTGCTGCGGGGGCCTCCAATTACACAGGCTTAAGATTTGTCATATCACAAAGTAATTAACTGATTTCAGCCCAAATCCTGTGGAAGCTGCTTAGCTCAGCATCTTTTATTGGAGATCTTACATTACGGGAGCCATGTTTAATTTAGAGAGGGAGATCTCCTTTCCTAACCCTGACTGGAGCTGGTGATAGGCGACATGTACCCAGGCAGCGGATGATCTCTCTCCGGATAATGAGGCATTGTGCTGAGATCCCTGGAGGAGCCAGAGGAGAGCAGGATATTGAGATGAAAGCCGGATCATCCAGCCAGCTGGGCTGATGCAGAGACGTCCTTATTGACCACACGCTGGTGACTGAAGAGGTGCACAGAAACACACACACTCGGAAGGACTCAACAACCCCTAAGTGTGGAGACATGAAGTGACCTTATTCACTTGAAAACATGTTTCTGATCTAACTGTGAACCATTCACCAATCAAACAGCTATTTAGACAGTTTATAGCAAACTGATTCATTTCGACTCCATTCTGGTACATAACATGCAATTTCCACAATCCAATCAATTCCTGATTAATATAAAATCAAGTCCTGCCTTATTATTTCTCATGTAATATCCCATTTCGTTCAGAAATGTCACGTAGCTGACACAACTATTTTCATCTGTGCTGTCCTAAAAAATTACTTTTGAAAAGAGGTGCATTGAAATTCAAAGCAAGTCTGAATGTTTATCATGATACACACAGACTGGCAGATTGTAAATTGAAGTGTCATATTAATGGTGTAAAACCATCTCGACATCACACTGTCATATAAGAGTGCTTGCTCTTTAACTCAGTCGCTTGCACACAGCGGCATGTTTTAAGCGGTCTATGAGCCTCAGGCGCATTTGTATTTGATGAAAATCTACAGCTGTTTCAAAATCTAGTGACGCAACATTTTGTGGCATTAAATGTCTCCTGATGCTGTTTTAATATGTAGGCAGCATAATTATTTTGACTAAATACTTAATATGCATAACTGAATAAAAGTGACAGCAAAGAGTTTACATTGTTACAAAACAAATCGGTTATTTTGAACGTTGTATTCATCAAAGAATTCTGAACACATCAGGGTTTCCACAAAAAATAAATAAATACAGCAAAAAACAAACAAAAAAAAACAGCACAACAGTTTTTAACATTCATAAGAAATGTTTCCTGAGCAGCAAATCATCATATTAAAATGATTTCTGAAAGATCATGTGACACTGAAGGCTGAATAATGATGCTGAAAATTCAGCTTCGCATCAAAGGAATAAATTCCATTTTAAATTATACTCAAATAGAAAACGGCTATTTTAAATTGTAATAATATTTCACAATTTTACAGTTTTTACTGTATTTTGATTAAATAAAAGCAGCCTTTTATTTAAAGAGACTTCTTTCAAAATAAAAAATACTGAGATTATTGTATATTTGAATAATATTAATTTAATTCCAAAGAAATGAAGACACTTCCAAATAGATCAATCTGATTTAAAATACCCAATTTTACCCTATATTTGTGCATTTTTTTTATTGCACAAATATTGTATATGTAGAAAGGTAGATCACAATGTTTTAGAACAAAGCCAAAAAACTGTAAAAAAAAAAAAAACCTGTAATCTAACAATACTCTCCAAATCAAGAAAGAAAGAACAAACTGAAATATTTATTATGCATGATATTAGGAAACCCACAGAGATATTTGCTTTCAGAAGATTGGATCCAAAATAGGAATTTTTTAGTATCTTTTATCATCAGATCTACAGTCAATACCCATGAGCTGACAGTTATTTCTCCTGCTGGGTTTCCTGACGTCTCCTGTGTGGAGCTGGCAATCAAAAGGAAACTCACCGAAAACGGCTATAAACAGACGTGTGGTTAATACCCACCTACAATACACAGCTTAATCTGCCAAAAGTCTAATTCAACTTCACTAAGAGGTACCACAAACTGTGCTGTAGACAACCTAAGAAAACAACAACAACAAATCTTTTAAGTCTGTTTTTTTTTTTTTTTTTTTTATTCGTTTTTTATATTACTATATTTATATTACTCATTTTAGTTTTTTAATTTCAACTAATTAGAGTAAGTTTTTATCTAATATTTATATTTTATTTATTTATTTATTTTATTTCAGCTTAATTAACAATGTTAATTAATTAATCAATGTTTTTAATCGTTTTAGTTTTAGTTAGCGATAATGACCCTGTCACCTAACCATTTTTTTTTTTTTTCAATATTACTATTTAGGTCAGGTTTAGTTTTTATTTAGTTAGTGATTTAGTTAGTTGTTTCTAGAAAAAGCATGATTTCTAAGTTTCGTTTAGGTTTTTAATCTAATATTTATATCTTATTTAATTTCAACATTATTTCACTATTATTTTATAGTTGTAGTTTTTGCATAGCAACACCCTGGCAACCACCCACAACACCCTTTCGTGGTAGTTAGTACGTTTTGCATGTCAGAAAATGTAAAGATCTAGTTTTGTCTCATTGCATTTCTTGTCTTATATATATATATATATATATATATATGTGTGTGTGTGTTTTTTTTTTTTTTTTTTTTTGTGGCCCATTCGTATTCTACCCAAAAACTGGAAAGTTGTCAAATATCCAAAGCAGTGTTTCTAATGTTTACTCAAACTAAAACTAAAAATATAATATATGTATCAGTAATTGAAATAAAAATAAATACATAAATACATCCAATACAAATATTAGAAATGTTGCATAGAGAGAAAAAAACTGAAATTAAAATCATTTATTTATTTATGGCTAAATCGGCTTTTGGTTAACAATATAGCCTTTAAGTGACGTTAGCGGAAAAGTAAAAGTTGTGTGTGAGAGCAAGTTTATGATAGTGCATGGTGAAAGATGCAAACAGTTAAGGGGGTCTGAATACTTTCCGTACCCACTGTATATATATATGGCATATATGTTGGTTTTCTGAGTGTTTGTAATTCTCTTATGTGAAATTAAATTAAGTAAACGATATGAATTACGGATTAAGACGCCCACTTTTTTATGTGAGAGTACTAAGGAAGCTCCATTTAGAACCATTGAAATGAATCTGAGGTAGGACTGACTGTGTGTGATGAAGGTTAATCTAAAGGCTAAAAACAGCTGAGACGTCCGTGGCAAACACTAAAAAGCTTTTCTATCGACATAGCTTTAGTGCGTAGGCTCAAAATATATTAATTATCAAATACCAAAAAAGAAAAAGCCTTCACACAGTATTCATAGAAAAATGTTGAAAATGCTTCTTACAACATAGGTTACTGATAGATACTGTTATAGTTTTCATTTTCATTTTAGTAATTTTGTAGTGAGTTTTTGTTATTTTTATATTTGTTTTTTTTTTATATAGTTTCAATCATATTTATTTCAGTTTTGGTTAGTACATCATTACACTAAATGAAAATCAGAAATGTTGCTTTGGCAGCTGAAATCAAATAATTACATTTTTTTAATATATTTTATTTTTAGTTAACGTTAATTTTATTTCAAGTAACGCATGTTTTTATGGTTTTAGTTTTAGTTAACTATAATAGCCCTCAACCAAACTCATCAGCAGTGATGAAAAAAGGGGAAAATATAATGATGTAGCAGTATACCAATACCAATAATGATCCTTCATACTACATGTTTACAAGCATAAATCTTACTTTTGAAGTGTGAGTGGTCATGTTTTAAGTACCGTATCGATCTCACAAGGCTCAATCATTGTAGGATGGCTCAGGGCAGCCTAATTCCCCCTCGTCGTTTTTTTCTGCCAATCTGGGGAGTTTAACCCACAGGCCTCACTGGAACAGCTTCCTAACTGTGAGGCAAAGCGCCTGCCAAGCGAGTAATGTGTTTAAAGAACAGCACTGGAACATCGCAGGTTTTATGTCCCATTTATCTCTCTGGCCCTCTGTTTTATATCCTCTTATTTTAACACACAGCATCTGTGAAACGTAAGGCAGTGGGTTCACAACTGCTGGGTTGTGGCCCAAAAAACAGGTCGTGGGTTCTGATAGGCTCAATACAAATATTAGAAATGTTGCATAGAGAGAAAAAAACTGAAATTAAAATCATTTATTTATTTATGGCTAAATCGGCTTTTGGTTAACAATATAGCCTTTAAGTGACGTTAGCGGAAAAGTAAAAGTTGTGTCATAGAGCAAGTTTATGATAGTGCATGGTGAAAGATGCAAACAGTTTTTTGTAACGACAGAAACTGTAGACTCGCCCAGTCTCCGAACCTTGAGGTAAATGATTTATCCGGCTCAGATGTGCCCCAATCCTGTTATTACAACCGGAGTCTGTTCAAGAAACCAGCGGACCGCAACGGCACAACAGAGCTGTCACTGCTAATCTGAACCATCAAACTAGCACTAATCTTCCAGTGAAATCACCTGGATTTATTTCTGACAATGAACACAAAAAGAGGTTCTCAATCTTTCAGTTTCATTGACGTGAAATGAGAGGAAGTCTCAGTGTCAAGCTTAGCCATGTTAGCGCTGTTGATACAACAGGCTCTCGCTTTGGACACAACACAATATAGCCTTCAATCGCTACATTCATTTAGTCAATCTGTCTAAACATATTTGAGCATGAGTCATGATGAAAACTATGAGACAGTCGAGACTCATCTGTTATGATACACATGACCTAATACTTAAACTAGTTTAACAATAAAGGGACCAAACATATATTAAAATGCACTTAATTAACCATTTTAGCATCTTGATGATCAATAAAAGGGGGTTTTAATAATAAAATTTACTAAATATTATATTTTAGACATAGTTCAACAGTAATATATAAATGTATTAGTACCTTGGAAAACCATGTAAATACCACAATAAATTGATATGATAATCATGCTACACATTAAGGTGTCACGAGAATCAGTATTGTGCTTTTTCTGTGATATATGTATAGCATATATACGTATATATATATATATATATATATACAGTGGGTACGGAAAGTATTCAGACCCCCTTAAATTTTTCACTCTTTGTTATATTAACACACAGCATCTGTGAAACGTAAGGCAGTGGGTTCACAACTGCTGGGTTGTGGCCCAAAAAACAGGTCGTGGGTTCTGATAGGCTCGCTGACAATAGGGGAAAATTATGCTTAATGCCAATAATAAAATGTAACTAACCATATAACCATGCATAGTTAGGACAGAAAAAAAGAATAGGCTAATTAACCAACACTGACCTTTTTAAAATAAGCCAAGTCATGTTCATGGTTTATTAAAAATATGTCAATGTCTGGTTTTAAGGATTTTTTCTCCATTTTGTGCAATAATCAATTATGGTATTGTGTTAGATCATTCTTTGTGACTAATGTAAAATCTGGATCTTGAAGCAAAATCAGTTGAGTAGCACCAAACTCTAGGGATGTGAAATTGGAAAATTCATTTCAAACATAGAAAATTGCTCTAAAGATTTGTTTTCCAAGCCCAGTGCCACTGAAATCACCGATGAAATAAGTAAATAACCCCCAGTCATTACCAATCAAACTTGTGAATAATGACAGAAATAATCATGAAATTGATTATGTAAAAAAGAAAAGACTAAAAACAGGATTTCAATGATGTACACCTTCGGGATGTAAAGCTTCAAAAAAGCCCACACAGACCATTTGCAATGATAAAACTAAAAGCATTTTTCTGAAGGATCATGAAGAAGACTGAAG
The DNA here is from genome assembly GCF_001515625.1 of Sinocyclocheilus rhinocerous. Lineage (NCBI taxonomy): Eukaryota > Metazoa > Chordata > Actinopteri > Cypriniformes > Cyprinidae > Sinocyclocheilus > Sinocyclocheilus rhinocerous. The sequence continues at coordinate 1,347,850 of NW_015668442.1, forward strand.
ACTGGAGTAATGATGCTGAAAATGAAATATATTCAAATAGAAAACTGTTATTTTACATTGTAATGATATTTCACAATATTACTGTATTTTTTGCAATAAATGAAGCCTTAGTGAACAGAGTCTTCTTTCAAAAAGTGAGGAATAACAAAGGAATAACAAAAACTTCAGGTGTTGACAGAATCTCATGAGTTGATAACTGCTGTTCTAATAAAAGAAGGGGAAGTTCTCGGCTGCAGACGGCACAAATGTGTCATGCCAACTACTGCACACTCTCTCTTCTACAAAATAAATCATGACATCCCGGGGACATTAACAACTCAAAGGCACACACCATCTGACAAAAGCAGTCTGCTCAGGAGAACTCAGATGGTGCACTACTTTCATTAAACAAACATTTTGCTGACAATTAACATTACTATGTGGCTCTCTGGAATACTTCATTCTGATTGGTCAATCATGTGTTTTAAAAATTGTGTAGTGAATTCCAGGATATCTTCATTGTATTGGGGAGACAGAAAAAATGTTCATTACATGTGTACTAGAGACTGCGTGAGGCAATGTAATAATTTTAACCCTCAAAGACCGAGACAGCCGCCCGCGGCTAAAAATAACTATTGTTCTTAAATGTTTAATAACTTTTGAACCGCTAATCCTATCTGAATGCTTTAAAAAGTGTTGTAAAGCGGAGATATCTCATTTGTCTTATTTGGATATTCAGAGGCTCCGCAGCGCACGTGATTACGTCATCACATTTTGACAACATTGATTTGTCAGAAGAAACCAATGCATTTCGTTCCTCTGAGCCAAACAGGAACGATTGTTGATGCTTAGACCCACCCCCGTGCCCAGATTGGTTCAAACTGTCCCATATTCAACCAATAAACATAGGTTTTGGTCTTTTGAACCACCATTTAGGATTTTTCATTGTAAATTTGAACAAACGCAAAGTGAAAGTAAAGTCTGTCGTACGTGCATGAAAGCAAACACAAAATAACACATTTGCATGAGAGAACTCTCTGAAAAAGCCCAGAAAAAGACACGACTGAGTACTTTGACATAAAACAAACCAAAAACAAGGATGAAACAGCGGTACATATTGGATAAAGCACTGGAATTTATGTCTTCGCATTGTTAGGCGATGTCCCGGTAAAATCAATTCCGATACAGATACAGCCAGCGGATCGATCCATTTATATTATGTATATTATGTAAATAATTCTTATATAGTTCATAAAGATAATTTTCCAAACTTCAGGAGTTTCTGTTTGAGTACACAGAAAAAACACCCAATTGTTGCTTGCGTTTTTCTTAAAATGAACGGAAATTCATTAATTCTTAGAGAAAACAAAAGGAAAACTGGGACTTTAAATTAGCTAGACTGAACCTTCAAGTTCTCCTGTTTATAATGATATGTGACACTTGATGCTGACTGCTAGAATAGGTCTTAAAAAACAAAGAAAAGTGCAGACGTGTCAGGTGCCCCAAAAATGTTCTAAGTCTTTAAGGATTAACCTAAAAGCTCAAACAAGTGTAATCCAAGCCATGCATCAATACCATGCTTTTAGTGGAATTCAACAAAGCTGTAGAGTTTGATCCACTTTAAAATCCACTAGCATGCCGTGGTAGTATTTCAGGGACAGATGTTGGATCTCTAGTGACTACATCAGTTTTGTGCGAATCTGAGAGCAATTTGAATGAATTGTGACATACATGAACATTAAAAGTGAACTGAACCTCTTCAAAGAGATTCAGACTGAATCTGAGATCTTGGAATGCCACCTCAGTACAGTCTTAGATTAGTTTTAAATCTGCAGTGGGGTTCGGTTAAAACATGCATTCACAAGCATTCACACAAGTGAAATCGACACAGAAAAAGAAAAATAGAAATTGAACTAAGACCCCATCAAAACTAAAAAAGGCCAGGGACAGTATGAAAGCGATCCAAGTTGGGTTCTTTTAAAGAATGTCTGTGTGTACACTTTTAAACTTCTGACATCCTGAAATCCAAGCCAAACAGGTCACTCTTTCCTATTGATGAGCTGTTCAGATTGGTGATTGATTTCCACAAAGACATCAATGCTTTTCCCTTTCTGCAAACTACAGGAATGTCACCATAAATTCACCTGAGGTGAATCAATAGCACAGACGAGGTAGGCAGAGAATCTTATCCAACTGCGCTCTCACTCAATACTGCCTCACAAAGACAGAACGCTTTTCCGCTGATGGATCGTCCTTCCTGTCACAGCTGGGTGGCGGCCATATCGGAAATGCTTTAGACAGTGACATACAGTCAGTTGTGTTGGTAATGTCACTGTTTAATAGCATGTGTCCTGCTTAAAGTCAAGTGCTACTTTCCTGCTACTGGGAAAACAATCAGTATGAGTTAAACACAACAATAAATATTATACTGGAGAGATTATGGCTCTCAGAGTTTAACTTAGCATGTTTTAGTTCTAGTCACTGATCCTCTGTCTATCATGAGAAAATATCCTTCATCTCTACACTCTTAAAAGGTTCTTTACTGGCATTGATGGTTCAAAAAGAACCTTTAACATGCATGGAACGTTTCCATTCCACAAAAGGTTCTTTATTGTGTAACAATGTTCTTTACATTTTTAAAATAGTATTCAACTGCTCACTGAAAGGTTCTTCTACACTCTTAAAAAAGGTTCTTTATTGGCATTGATGGTTGAGTAAAGAACCTTTAACGTTGAACCAGCATTTTTAGGTTCCCCAAAGAACCCTTCAGTGAACAGTTCTTAAAACAAGCATGTATTCTTGATGTGAATAACATTTTAATAATCTAAAGAAACGTTTACCACTATAAAGAACCTTTTATGCAATGGGAAGGTTTCTTGGATGAGTTCTTCATGGAACTATATCTTGCATACACCAAGTAAAAAATTGTTCTTTTAAGAACTGTTCACTGAAAGGTTCTTTGGGGAACCTAAAATGGTTCTTCTAAAAATGAAGATTCTTAAAAATGAAGGTTCTTTATTGGCATTGATGGCTCACTAAAGAACCTTTAACATCTATGCACTTGAAAAAATAAAAAATTCCAAAATTGTGTTTTCATAGAGATGCCACAGAAGAACCATTTTGGGTTCCCCAAACGCTCTTAAAAACAAACGTTCCAAAAGGGTGTTTTTGCAGTGATGCCATAGAAGAACCATATTTGGTTGCCCAAAGAACCTTTCAGTGAACAGTTCCTAAAAGAACCATTTTGAAGAACATTTAAAAAATCTAAAGAACCTTTTCTGCATCTGAAAGGTTCCATGGATGTTCAAGGTTCTTCATAGAACCATTGATGCCAATAAAGAACTCTTATTTTTAAGAGTGAAGAGCCCTTCAGTGAACAGTTCCTAAAAGAACCATTTTTCTTTGTGTGAAGAACATTTTATTAATTTAAAGAAACTTTTTTCAATATAAAGAACATTTTGTTCTTTATAGTTCTTCATGAAACTATAATCAATACCAGTAAAGAACCTTTATTTTTAAACGTGTGGAATCTTTCCATTCCACAAAAGGTTCTTTATAGTGGAAAAAAAGTCATTTTTAAACGTTGCTCGCACACAAAAAAAATGGTTCTTTTAAAAAATGTTCACTGAAAAGCTCTTTTGGGAAGCAAAAATAGTGCTTGCTGTGAAAACCCTCTTTTGGAACCTTTATTTTCAAGAGTTTCAAGACATTGATACACTTGAAAAAATAAAGGTGCTTAAAAGGTTCTTCACAGCGATGCCATAGAAGAACCATTTGTGGTTCCACAAATAACCATTCAGTCAAAGGTTCTTTAAAGAACCATCTCTTTCTTACCTTTTTATAATCTGAAGAACCTTCTTTCGCCACAAAGAACCTTTTGTGAAACAGAAAGGTTCTTCAGATGTTAAAGTTTCTTTATGGAACCATTTAGACAAAAAGGTTCTTCTATGGCATCGTGAAGCACCTTTATTTTTAAGAGTGTATGCTTCTTTCTCTGAGCGGCGCAATGCATACAAGCACATACATGCATGCAAATTCACAACCCCCATGTGTTTCCTTTCTTCTCAAATCTCCCCACACACTTAGACATCATCTGTGTATCAAACACCCATCCGATCAGAATCAGAGCACTTTATTACAGAGCTCACGGGGTCACAAGACACCATAAATATGATAATTCAGCCGTCTGTGGGGATGGGTATTTGTTATTTGTGTTTGTTTGACAGAGCTGTACCCAGCTGTTTCGAAGTACGGCAATTTAAATTAGACCAAGACAGGTGTGCAGTGCGCTGATCTAAACTACACAAGAGCAAAGCCGCCCCGTGAGCAAGTGCACGTCTGTTAATTCCGTGGATATGCAAGCGTGTGTTTGTTTGCATCTCATCTCTGTGTGTGTTTGTCATTAATTAATCAGTGCTTGTTTATTCTAGGCGGGGAAAGCCTGGATAAACAGCTTGAGTAATATTTGCCGAACGACAGCGAGGTTTGTTTGATGGACGCCGCTGGGATTCCGGTTGAATGTCTTCTTGCAACACACGAGGAAATAGAAGTCCTGCTAGAGCTGCAGCTGTGTGCATTCTGGAGGTGCCTGCACTCCCCTACTGCGAATGCACAAACGAATGTGGGAAATCTTACGAAAGTCAACAGCCTGAAAACGCTTTCCTGATGATGTTGGGAGTTTGGTGGAGTATTGGGAACTTGGGATTCAGTCCGTCTTAATAAAGTCAGCATAGCTGATCATGCAAGCATTTCACACTCGGTTTGATGACATGATCCAAAAAATATTTGGACTCAAAATCCACAAATTTTTTGCTCTGTAAATAAAAATTTGGCTTTGAAATAGTAGTGTATTTGCACGATCAGTCTGAGCACAAGTATGTTTTGTTTCAGGTTTTTGTCGATTTGGTTTAGGGCTGCAAGTGATGCAAAACAATCTCAAATGCTCAGCAAGAGCAATTTCTGTGAAGACAAACGGCAATGTGAAACACACTAGTAGACAAATTACACGACCATTCAAAAATTTGGGCTGAATTTTCACATGATCCTTCATAAATCATTCTAATATGCTAATTTGCTGCTCAAGAAACATTAAGTATTATTATCAATGTTGAAAACAGTTGTGCTGGAAACCTTGATACATTTTTCTCAGGATTCTTTGCTGAAAAGGAAGTTCGAAAGAACAGCATTTATTTGAAATAGAAATGTTTTGCAACATTACAAATGTATTTACTGCCAATTTTGATCAATTTAATGCATCCTTGCTGAATAAAAGTATTAATATATTTTTTTTAATAAATGAAAATCTAACTGACCCTTAACATTTAAATGCTAGTGTGTCAATAAAACATATGGCAAATTGTATAATACACAAAAACACCAGACCCTTCTTTCAAGCATTCTCAGGAACGTTTCCCTGGTGCCCATGTAAGTTCATAAAACTTACTAAAAGTTTGTTTAAACACCCTAAGTGCAAGTTTATGTGGGTATTTTTTTTTAGATTACTGATACTGTTATTCTGTATTACACCAACCTTCAAATCTTAAGAGCAATTTTGCACCAGCAATTTAATTTTACAAGAGTAAGTCGTATGCTGTATGCATGGATACATGTCTGAATAAATAATCTAAATCAATTAGACATATTACCTTGCCCTGAATTTTCTGTACAAATCTACAGAATACCCCATCTCAAAAGAGCTTTTCATCTATGCCGTGCACTGAAAACAATGACTAATAATCCATACAGCTAAAAATATAAAAAGCTCAATCCATTCTTTATCGGATCAGCCTACATTGTGTTTTAAAGGGACCGTGGCACCCCGTCGGTGGACTCTTAAGTGTTATTTTTCAAAGAACAGACTATTAGGGTGCAACATAAACACTCTCTCACTCACACACACCTATCATTACAGCATTATCCCAGTGGGTTGTTGTCCTGTTTACAGGCGTCAGAGTTTGATAAAAGAGCATTTTTGTGCCTCGTTGATTTCTCATAATGAGTTCACCCATGGAGCTGATTCGTTATTTTTTCCCCTCTTTCGTCCTTCTTTTTCCCTCAATCTCTCACAGCCACAAAACAAGGTTCACGCTCATCCGTCTGGCCCTCGTTTCCTTCTCTCGGTCTGAGATGCGGGACTGATTCTTTGATCCGTTCTTCGGCTGAGGCCGGACACTCAATCTTCCTGAGTGTTTGTGTCTCGCTGTGGATTGGGCTCATGTGTCTGGATGTGTAAAATGAGCTTGAATGGCTTCGTATCTCCTCTCTGAAACCCTTATCTGATTCTACTGAAGGGAGAACAAAGACAACACACACACACATAAACTTTCTCCGTCTCCTATCGCAGCCATCTCCTGTTTCCAACAGCATCTAACACAGAGAACATTTGATATAACTACCATATTGCAAGCTAAACAAGTGACTATACACACACCCAACATTCAATATGTTACCCACCGCAGTAGCGACGGTGCATAGGGCTTGGCGACAAAGCAAAAAACATTCCAGTTTTTTGGCCATATTCAAAATATATACTTAAATATTTATACATTTGCTCTGATTTTAGTTAAAAGAGTGTCCATCATTTCAACCGAAAAGCCTCTGTTGCTAATCAGATTTGAAGATACTTAGGAAAGAATCACTAACAAAGTTTAAAATATAGGCATATTTTACATCACTTGCTCACCAATGCAGTGAATGGGTGCCATCAGAATGAGAGTCCAAACAGCTGATAAAAAAAATCTCCAGTCAGTCAATTAATGTTTTGTAAAGTGAAAAGCTGTTTGTTTAAAAAAAAAAAAAAAAAAAAAAATTCTGTCATTAAGACATTAAGACACTTGATAACCATTGCTTCTGCCTAAAATTATGGGTAGAATGGTTTTATTATATTTTATTATATTATATTTATTATATAATATTGCTTTCCCCAGTGAAAGTAGTCTCATCTGAATCAGTAGAGAGATACACGCACAGATCAAGAACTGTTTACAAGTGAAAACAGTCAAAAATATATTGTTGGATTTTGAGGTGAGAAGACAACGGAGGATGGTCTTTTTCACTGGAGGAAGTGTTATGGATTATGCACCATAGTATTTTGGCTGGAATCAGTTTAACGTTAAAACACCTTAATGCTGGACTTCTTTCTTACAAACACGCAGCTTTTGACTTCACCATATGTTAATTGATGGACTGGCGTGGTGTGAATTACTTGTGGATTATTGTGATGTTTTTATCAGCTGTTTGGACTCTCATTCTGACAGCACCCATTCACTGCAGAGGATCCACTGGTGAGCAAGTGATGTAATGCTGAATTTATCCAAATCTGTTTTCATGAAGAAAGAATTTGCTAGAAAAATGTGAACTTGCCTGGCCAAAAGAGACTCACAGCAGTGGGAGAATGGGCACTAAACTTATATGCATTTTTTGCGTCATTACACTAATGTAGCATCTTTTTTCTAATGTCCAAATACCTTCTGTTCTCTCCACTACCTCAGCAAAGTGAAATCACACTTCCACTGCAATTAGAACCAGTGTTTCAACACTTCTAAACCGCAGATCTATAACCAGGACGGCGTCTATCTCCCTTATCTCAGCAACCTCTCACTTACATCGCTCTCACAGGAGTTTTGGGCTGCATGCATGTACTGCAGCGTCTGCAGGATAATCAAAATCATGTCTCCAGAGAGAGAGATGCGACACTTCAGGCCTAATCAATGGAAATTGTCAGTTCTTTTCTAATCGCAGCTTGGAAAGCTAGATCCGGACACAACTCATCAATAAACGAATGTCATAAATAATGATCATTTCAGAAAGGATGTCTTCATGACAGTTTAAGATTGTTGATCAAACTAAAACTATATAAAAAAATAATAATTTTATACTTTTAAGCCAATACCTATAAAACAAAATTATCATCTGACTGCTGGTTATGTCAACTGATATAAGAGACCTTTCTCTCAGTCTTTCCCACTGCAAAAGACTATTGAGCTTTCACTGCAAAATTCTACATGGTATTAAATATATATATTGTTTTAATAAAGCTGGAAAAAATAGACAAAATCCAAATTGTAATATGTAATATATATATATTATTTCCTTGGCAACTAACCGAAAATAAAATAAGTTTAAGCTATAGTACTAAAATTAAAACTAAAACTAAAACTTAAGTTACTAAACTGAATTAAAAAAGAAGGAATATTAAAACTGAAAAAAGACTAATAAACATTAAAAACTTAAAAATTATATGTTTCCTTGGCAACTACTTCAATAAAAAGTTGAACTTGAAGTACTAAAATTACAAAAACTAATTCTGAAATAATACAATAAAGCTAAAATGCAATATTAAATATTCAAAAATGATTTACATTACATTACAAAACAACTAAAACTTAATTTAAAATTTAAAATTTAAAAATTTAAAAATTAAATATAAATAAATAGTATAAAATAACAGTGTAACAGTTAACAGCAGTATCCAAAAAATAATAATATATATTTATATATAAAACATACACACACACACACGCACACACATATAGGTGCGTCTCAAAAAATTAGAATATCGTGAAAAAGTTATTTTTATTTCAAAAAGTGAAACTTTCATATATTCTAGATTCATTACATGTAAAGTAAAACATTTCAAAAGTTTTTTTTTGTTGTTGTTGTAATTTTGATGATTAGAGCTTACACACATGAAAGTCAAAAATCCAGTATCTCAAAATATTAGAATATTTACATTTGAGTTTCATTAAATGACCACGATATTCTAATTTTTTTTTAGATGCACCTGTATACAGCAATTCAACAATGAATTGCATACTGAAAAACCCATAATGGTGATCAACTGCCATTTTTGATCAAAACACACACACCGAGTATAATTGCAGGTCTGGGGTTTCGTGCAGGTGGTTTTAATTCACCTTAACTCAGCAACCAGTCTAAAAAAACCTCGCTGGCTTCAGCACCACCAAGACATCTCAGCTAATGGGTTTCAGACAAAAGCAGGAGTGAAAGAACGAGCAAAGAACAGACTGCCCGCCGTGAAAAGTTTCCAGGCGAGAAAAGCTAACCATGGAGGAGAGGAGGGGGTGCATGAGCGCGAACCGCTGTCTTTAATGAGCTACACTGCTCAAACCTGCTCATGGGTCAGAGATGTAACGAACCAAAAGACCCGGTGCCTGTGCCAACCTTAATGAGCACCAAGTCCAACAGCAGGTCAGGACTCAAACGGCTTGAATGGAGAACAATAGTAAACAGCATGAGGAACAAGAAGAGTTTCATTAAAAAGAGAGAAGGAGAGTGAGAGAAAATGAACCTGGAGAGCCAGGCAGGGAGGTAAAGATAGAAACAGCCTCACTAAATGGAAGACAGCAATACACGCCATAACATACAGCTGAAGACCCAGTGGGCGAATGCGAATAAAATACGATCGGCTGCTCCAATAATACTGCTTGCTGCCGTTTAGTACATTCTGTGACCTTTAAGAAAAAATGATCATCTGTCTGCTGGTTATGTCAGCTGATATAAGAGACCTTTCTCTCGGTCTCTCCCACTGCGAAAAAGACTGGTGAGCTTTCACTGCCAAGTTGTACGTGGTATTACAGACAAAGTGAACAGCAGAATACAGTAGTGGGGTTGGATCGATACCAAAATTCAGTATGATACAAGCCTCTGGTACCTCGGTGACCCTAAATTTATACCGTTCAAAATCCTGTTTCAGAGAGGGAAAAAGTGTAGAAGAAACTGCTTCACTGTTTCATTCTGCATCCTAAAGAATAACTGAAAAGCATAATACTTCATTCTATTGACAGTTGGGTCTTGATAGTTAGAAACAGAAATAGTGCATATAATTGTCAGGGGAAAAAACTATTCGTTAAGCTCACTTGCAACTTATTTGCATGTGCTCACATAATTTTATTTGTGATCTTTCTACTCACCACTGTCGCCTTTAGCTCGCTCTGGGGGTTTGTAAGGAACAATTCTCTGTAAAACTGCTTTTAGACAATATTTATGGTGGAAAGGGCTATACAGTATACATGACTCTAAAATGAACATAAAGCTTTCATTTCAGGTTTAATATAATAATGGATGGAAAAAAGACACTATCAATTTAATAAACAGATAAGCATTATATAAATCTCACATAGCCAGACTTTCAACTATAAAGCCTATTTCAGGATGAATAAACAGAATGAGCTAGGCATTTTGTCCTAGAAAAACCTTAATATGTATAACCAAATTAAAAGCAATATGAACAACAGTTTTTCATTAAAAAAGAAATGTAAAAAAATAATAAAAGGTGTAACGCAAACATGACAAAAAGAGACTGAGAATGAGTTTTGTAACAATCCAAATCCACTCACTGAAAAAATGTGATACCTGGAAAAGCTACACTATTAATTTTCAAAATCATCACAAAAGGAAGCAATGTTAGACTAAATGTGCAACTACAAAAAAGTAATCTGCTTTATTCAACTATATACACACATACAGTAAGCACTAGAGGAGAGTTTAGCTTCACAGTGGAAGAGAAAAAAGGATTAATGTCTTTCCATGAAAGGTTGTATCATGTAAAATAGAGTTTTTCCTTACTCTTTTGAAATAAGATTTTGATGTACTATGTAACAATACTCTAATGTGCACTATGTAAAGCACCCTCCCTGATCCACCGAAAGCTTTTATGAAAACTATACTGCAAAACTGACTCATCCAGAATTTTTTTTTTATTATTATCACAACCACAAGCTCATTAAATGGATAATTCACCCAAAAATGAAAAATCTGTCATCATGTCCTCACCCTCAAATTGTTCCAAACCTGTATAAGTTTCTTTCTTTTGTGAAACATAAAGGAAGGCATTTTAAAGAATGTCGGTAACTAAACAGTTGCTGGTAGCCATTGACTTCCATAGTATGAAAAAAAAAAACTTTTAGACCTTTAGACCTTCTGGTCTATTATTAATTTGTCATTGTCATTAGGATATGTCACCAAAACCTTCAAACTGGCTGTTATTAAGCTGCCGTTACTTTTCACGCTTTACATGTTATCCTTGGCAGATATCATCAGGAAACACGGTGTTAGCTTTCACTGTTATGCCGATGATACTCAGCTCTATATTTCTTCGCGTTCACCTAAATTGC
>NW_015668442.1:1359057-1359289 GCF_001515625.1 Sinocyclocheilus rhinocerous
ATAGTTTCACAAAACTGAAGTCAAATCATTCTGTTTTTGCTTCAAATTTCGAAATTTTACAACCTAATTTAGATTAAAAACTGTTCATTTTCCATGTATGCAGCATCTTTGTTTGGATCATGATTAAAATGCAGTGGTTGTTTCTTATTTGATTTGGGGAGTGCATAAAAATTTCAATTTTGTTTTTATATTTAGATTTATATTATCTTTGTTTTAAATGTTGTTATTTAGC
>NW_015668442.1:1359449-1362399 GCF_001515625.1 Sinocyclocheilus rhinocerous
CCAGATCCAGTCTGTATGCAGATCAGATGGTCACTGCAGTCACCCGGAACCAGTACGTATCCAGCTCAAATGGTGGATCAGGACCTAGAGATGACCTCGACAGCCATGAATGTCAGCGGAGACCAGGACAACTAGATGAGCCCCAGAAACAGATCCCCAGTAAAGACCTTGTCTCCTAGACGGCCACCGGGACAAGACTACAGGAACTAGTTGAGTCCTCTGCTCAATGTGACTTTGCTGCAGCCTGGACTTGAACTGCTGGTTTCGTCTGGCCAGAGGAGAACTAAACAGAAGATACTCATAAAGGTTTGGAACAACTTGAAAGTGAGCAAATGACTGAACTATCCATTTATTGCATGACTGCCCATGATTCACATCAGCACATATTCAGTATTTACCAACTGCATAGCTGTTAGTCATAAATCAAAAATCCTAAGGTGTAATAACAAAAATAGCCCGTTTAATATACATGGTCAGAGCGCTGGTGGATGATGGACAAGCAAAACAAACTTTTCAAACAAACTTTAAAATTCAAACTTTTGGTGCAAGAAAGCTTGACATTATGGACTTCTGGAGAAAATGCTATAAAAAAAACAGAATAATGGACCCTTACAGACTATGAGAAAATGCATATATCATCTGTATTCGGATTACCCATAATTCATTAGCATTCAAAAGTGTTGCATCAGCATGGGGCCCAACAATTCGAGTGTATAATTGTTGCAATAATTATTTGGGATTTTATTGACCATGTTATAAAGAGGAAAAATGCCTTGTAATCATGTTTTCACGGCAGAGCAAACCAGACCTGCAGGAGCCATTGGAAATGGACAGAGGAAGCTCGTCTCCTCTTTGCGTGGCTGTATAAAAAAATAAATAACAGCATAAAGCTTCTCTCACAGAGCTTTTAGACCCTCATCCACAAGAGGAACGACATCACACACACCGTTATAGCGTATAATGGGCAAAAGTGACGATCTCACCGGGTTATGGAGGGGCATAAATCTTTAATAGCACAGAGGCGAAGAAACAGGATATCAGTAAATGAAACTTAAGTGGATTTTCAGGCTTTTGTAGAAAGACAATTTATTCGGTAATGAGCTGAGAGTAGCGTAGGAGACAGACAGACAGAGAGGTTTGACTTTTCAAGGCCCTTCCCTGACCACTACATGCGTTATCTTATCCTGACACTTTCCTCATCTGATTAGACAGAAAGAAAAAAATGCATGAAAAAAATAAAAAATTCACACTTTCATAACCTTCATTGTTAAAAACATTGGATTCCTCGAGCAGAACGTCAAATTACACTTTCACTGCCAAAAAAAAAAAAAGTATTCATTGGTATTTGTCTCGTTTACCAGTAAAGATGTCTAAATATCTTATATAAAAAAATTTGATTTCAGAGAATATCTCTCAAATTAAGTTATACCCCATTGGTATTTTTCCCCCGTTTTTAAACCCAAACTATAATATTTTTTTAATGCATGCTGTCAAAGGCTATATGCGTTACACTTTTTTAAGATTTAGAAAACAAGAATAATAGAACAGCAATTTCAAAAGAATAAAAGCAATATATAGTAGTATATAAAATACATATTTAAAACCTCTACGTATAGCAAAAATTGACAATCAGCAGTTGGCAATTCTCCTACATGAGTGAGTCAGTGCATTTGAACAAAATGGTCGAGTAAATCAATCAATGACTCGCATAAGAAAAGTCACTTGTTTCATTCCTAAATGAATCCATTTTTTAATTAATCATTTAACATATTTGAATGATTCAGTTACTCATTAAAGACAGTCACTTGTTGTCAGCTACTGGTGTAAATGTAAAAAAAAGTCACTGTAAAATCCTCATCACTAACACACAGACTGACAGTCTGTCTGGTATAAGCACAGAAAAGCAGAGTGATATAAAAAGTGAAAAGTCCCAGTGCTGCTGGACTGTATATAGTTAGAGATGAAATTAACTCTGTTCAATCATGCATAGCTTATTGTGGCTAAACACTTTTTTCCACTCCAAGTAAAGGCCAATTATAAAAAGAAAATAACAACAAAACCCTTCGTGTCAAGTTGTCAACACAAGCGAGGAAAACTAAAATACTGAAAATCTATTATTTGGGCCTTTTTGCCACTTTTATTCATAGCTACTCTAGAAGGAAGGAAGGAAATAACAGGGAAGATGAGGAAGGGAATGGGATTAGAAATTTTTATGAGCCAGATTTTTTGGAGAACTATTCCTTTCATATAAACTTTCAGGGCTGAACGATTTTGGAAAATAATCTAATTGCGATTTGTTTTTATTTAGCAGCATCATATGACCCCTTTAACTTTAGACCAGTGGTTCTCAAACTTTTTTGTTCACGTCCCCCTTTAAACCTATAAAAACAATCTATTCTTTATTCTCTCTATTCTATTAGGGGGTTATGGATGGGGGAGTGTGCCCGAAGCGTGACTCCTTATAAGGCACGGAAAACAAATAATGATTCCTAGCACGTGTCCTACACCAGACGTGAGCGGTGAAAATACTATAGAACCACTGATCTATAATAGAGATTCATTATATATAGATCAGTGTATAGAACTTATTATAATCAGTGATGCTGTCTACACTGGATGTGGCGCGACACAACAAATCCCCGACAGTAAACTGCTGCCGCATTCTATTTATGATGTGCTGACACAAATTTCTAATGATTTTCAATGGTCGCTTTGTCGCGTCCAGTGTAGATAGACTTTAGCTGATGCGGCACGGTGCCACGTGACACGTCGACTGTCGCGTCTGGTGTAGACACGGTGTAACGGTTGCCTGTTACATTACAGTAAATAAAATTTCACTTACCACATAAACAGAGTAAGGAGAGATGACTGAGGACGATGACGAATGATTTGCAGATCCTGTGCACCACTGACAAACATCTAATCTTGTAAAATGTGTGGTAAGTACTGC
>NW_015668442.1:1364948-1365340 GCF_001515625.1 Sinocyclocheilus rhinocerous
GGTGTAGACACGGTGTAACGGTTGCCTGTTACATTACAGTAAATAAAATTTCACTTACCACATAAACAGAGTAAGGAGAGATGACTGAGGACGATGACGAATGATTTGCAGATCCTGTGCACCACTGACAAACATCTAATCTTGTAAAATGTGTGGTAAGTACTGCTGCTTCATAGTATAAACAGACTACGTGTGATCGCGAATCTCGAAAGTGAAAGTGAAACTACAAAGCCATCGTGCATTCAAAAGCAGTTTCAATGCCAGGTATAATAGCGGTTCCCTGATGCCTGAAATATATGTAGTATAATTACCCAATGATATAACTGCGAGGGAAAATATTGAAATATATATTTTCCTCCCATCTCGTATTTATTCCCTTTAGGGGTTCCGTA
>NW_015668442.1:1365713-1369170 GCF_001515625.1 Sinocyclocheilus rhinocerous
TTATTTATTTTTTGTGGGTTTCTTGCTGTCCGCTAAGGCATAGGACACACAGGCTTTCCTCCTCACCAACGACATTAAACACCGTGTCTACACCGGACGCGAGCGGCAAAATAAAGTAGAACCCAACCCATTATAATCAGTGACGCTGTGTACACTGGATGCGGCGCGGCGCGACGCGACAAAATCCGACATTAAACTGATGCCTTGTTCTATTTATGACGTACTGACACAAAGTTAAAATTATTTGCAACGGTCCCTTTGTCACGTCCAGTGTAGAGCTGTTGCGGCGAAACGCGACATGTGTAACGTCCGGTATAGACATGGTGAGTGAAGCCGAGAGCAAGATATGTCTCGTCATATTTTTTGCATTTAACTTTTGAATGACCAGCACCTGCCTGTGTGTGCGACGACTTCATCTACGGCTTTTCTCTTCCCTTTCACAAACCGATCCATCTCCCATTCTAAGTTACGTCCTTTGGCTGTTTACTGTTTTATTTATTTTCTTTTTCTGCTGATGGCCCGCACCCAACACTTTGAGAACCACTGCTTTACACAGACTTTAAATAAATAAATAAATAAGAATATATATATGACCTTATTATATATAATATTTTAAGGACGAAGTCTTCAGTAACAAAATGCACCGTAACACTGTTACTGCTTGAGTAATTTCAATGTGCCATTTTGAAGTACGTTCATATACGCTTTCAAACATTTCTGCGTGTAGCGTGCCAGGGTTGTCAGGTTTTCACAACAAAACCCGCCCAATTGCTACTCAAAATTAGCCTGCTTTCTCTCGCCGTACTTTGATGTCATACACCGATCGATCTTCAAGTCGAACACACCTCTTTACTCTCGCGTGTCACGTGACCCAGTGTAATCGCAGCCTCTGCGAATTGAAAAATTGAATTTTTTCATTTCGCGATATTATCGCAAATGCAATTAATCGTTCAGCCCTAACTCAAACTTTAAAATATAGCATATAAAATTGTGAATAAAGCTCTGTTTCCATCCCATGTGTTGAAGAGAATAAAATCATCACTTCCTGGGAAATTGGAGCAAAGTACCAATAATACAAATGAAATTTTCCTACATAATAAATGACTTGCATTAAGACGAAATGCAAAATGTGCTGTCATTAGGGATGGGTACCGAGAACCGGTATTTTTTTGGACCAGTACGTAATTGGGTCTACTACCGATAAGCTTCAGGACAAACGATACTGTTATCGATACTTGCGTTGTTTTATCTCCGTATACTTCAGTGTTAACAACGAATTAGAAGCTGCTGCTGGTCATTTTCCTTCACTGAATGATGTGGCCGACGTTTGCTCGACGTGCGTGTGATATCCATGCAAAACAGGAAAGTGTGTCCAGCTGAATTCAATTTGAGTTTTGTTAAACAAATAAAAAAGAAGCTTAGTTTACCGCGGAAGCGGTCGCGGTAAGACCGAAGAGTGTAAAGACAATCGACTCTACCGTGCGACTCCACTGGGCAGGTACACCGGCAAAGGCTAAGTATCGCTTTTTATTTCCTCTTTCCTACTAACGTTACTTGTTTCGCTTCTGTTTCAGTTTTTTTATAACCATTTCTTAATGCAATCACTAAAGTACATTATTGCCGCGTGCTTTAAAGCCTTGCCGGTTTAACGTTTCATTTGCGTGCTGTTCTAACATGTGCTTTATTCAGAGCGCGTACACCTGAAGCGTCCGTACACTAAAAGGCCGGTCAAACAGCACCTGAAAACTTAGTTATCTTAGTTATCGTCTGACTGCGCTAATACTGTCAAAAACACACAAGGTTTGCATATAAACACAATTAATTATGTCTAAAGTGAAAGTAAACAGTTGAGAGAAAAACAGATGCATGCAGCTCTTAAAGCGGCAGTACTAAACATGCCGCTTGTCATTAAAGGGATAGTTCACCCAAAAATGTTAATTCTGTTATGTCTTATTGTACCAAACATGTATTAATTTTTATCTATTCTTGTGCTGAACACAAAAGAAGATATTTTGAAGAATGTGGGAAACTAAACAGTTGCTGGTCCCCACTGACTTTAATACTGGGGACCAGCAACTGTTTAGTTTCCCACATTCTTCAAAATAACATTTTATGTTAAACAGAAGAAAGAAACTCATTCAGGTTTAAAACAACTTGAGAGTGAATAAATGATGACACAATTTTCATTTTTGGGTACTATTCCTTTAATGTTAACAAAATAAAACAAAGAGAAAAATTACTCACTGCTCTTGACTGAAGAACTTTAATACAGTTGCTAAAGTTCAGCAGTAATAAAATAACTTGAAATTCTCGACAACTTTTCAGTTCATATCTTTTTGCACCAAATAGTATCGATAACAGTATCGATAAGTACCAGTATCAATAAGCAGTATCGGTATCGGTATCGATAATGTAAACGATGGCCATCCTTAGCTGTCATGTTATTTTGCATTCAAATTCCTGATGTTTGGGAATGTAATCGTGTGAGACAGTTATGGGAGGTGATTATACCAAATCATTTTGATGACAGACTTTGGCTCAGGAATTTTAAAATTAGTAAAATAACATTTGCGCTGGTTAGTTCAGTTATCCAATCACATGATCTGTTGAGGCATGTGACTTTGATGCACATGGAGGAACTTATTCCATAAATGTGTATGCATCATAGTTCACATGCATGTCCTCATATCGGATAAAAAAAAAATTGCCACCTCAATAAAGCGCATAGGGTTTTTTAATGGACATTTTTAGAATATGCATGCATCTTGGCACTTCCATCCAGCGTTTTTTTTATGTGATACCTCAAAATTCACATAAAAATAGGTGGATGGAAACACAGCTAGTGTCAATGTAATGCACACTTTATCTCAGCACACACAATCATTGCTGCCACACACATTTTTTTCCCCACTCAATTATGTCGTAATAACGAGATGTTATGTCGTTTTAACGACATATTTTCTCTGGATAGCACTATATTGTAGACAGATTGGAGATTAATCCTAATAAACATGCCGCTACAATTAAAACCATTACATTAAAATACATTTAAAACAGTGTATTTCAATAATTTCAGCAGCGTGCAGATCCTCGTTTATGTCAGACTGTGGCGACAGCAGCGCGGACAGTCGCTTAGCTCGCTCACATAATGTACCATAATGTCTATAATAATGGGAAAACATGCCGTTTTTATGACATAATATGTCGTTATTATGAGAAAAAATATGTCGTTTTAACGAGAAAACATCTCGTTATTACGAGAATTTTTTTTTTGTTTTAACGAGAAAACATCTTATTACGAGAAAAGATGTTGTTTTAACGAGAAAACGTCGTTATTACGAGAAAAGATGTCGTTTTAACTAGAAAACATCTCGTTTTTACGAGAAAAGATGTTGTTTTAACGAGAAAACATCTCGTTATTACTAGAAAAAATGTCGTTGTAACGACAAAACATGTT
>NW_015668442.1:1369180-1393020 GCF_001515625.1 Sinocyclocheilus rhinocerous
GTTTTAACGAGAAAACATCTCGTTATTATTACGAGAAAAGATGTCGTTAAAACGAGAAAAGATGTCGTTAAAACGACATAACATCTCGTTATTACGACATAATTGAGTGGAAAAAATTATATGTGTGTGGCAGCAATGCGTCACCGTACAATCACACTCATACTGTGAGTACTGCAGGAGATTTTCAGCTTCCTAGTGAAAGCATCTGGATCTGAGAAACACCCTGTGTTGTGAAAAGAGACAAAAAACACCTTTCGAAGTGTGAAGATCGCAGCTCTCTCTGAAATCACACTCATGCGCGCCCCGTCTTCCAGTGATACCCAGAAAGTCCAACGAATGAGGCCCCACTGCCAGATATCCGCTGGCCAAAAGTGTCTCCACTGTACCGCCTGTATCCGAGAGCCATCTTCAGTCGCACAGCAAACACAAGCACCATGAAGAACCGTCTTATTTACATACTATCATATTCTACTTCTCGTCTTTCTTTCATTCCAGCTTTATTTGTTTCCTATCTGTCCAGCTTGTTTTCCCGCCTCCTATTTTTTCAGCCATTCCAATTCCAATTTCATCCTTCCATTTCGTTCTCCTATTGCCTTCTCCCTGCCTTTTGAAATTTAATTTGGTGGCAGTCCTTCATAAATAACTTTCTCCCCACGGAGGAGTGTGGCCTTATTCAAACTGTAGCCCGGAGCACAAAGACATACTGATTAACAGAGTCTCTCTCTCTCTCTCTCCCTCTCTCCCTCTCTCTCTCTCTCTCTCTCTCTGTGTCTCTCTAATCCTCTTATCCAGGGCTGCTGTTGTACTGTCCCTTGCTCTTCTGAGCGATGCATTAACATCCTGCAGCGGTAAAAGATTAATACTGTATAAATGAGGATGGGAGCACCACAGGGGTGGATTGGTGGCCTAGATTAACATTAGAGTGCCGCGGGTTGAAGGTTTGCCAGACAGCCTCACCGTGAGCTCCCTAATGTAAGTACCGAACACTCCTGAGCACAGATTGGGATCGTTTAGCTGTATCGAACCCATGTCACATCTGTCCTAAAGCTGTAAACAAAAAGCCTGTGCATTATTCAAAGGAACAGTTCGACCAAAAATGAAAACTGTGTCATCATGTGACAGAATTAAGTCTTCTGAAGCCCTAAGTCGACACAGACGGAATCCACAGACTGCATGGATTTTGGGGGTAAATTTGCAGAATGGATTTAAACATAGTAAAATTAAACAGAGCTGAAAGTACAAAATCACCAAATGTTACTGATTTCCATATCCCAGAATTGAAACTAACAAGCCAAATTTCTATACAGTATATATGATTTTTTATTTGAAATGTATTCAAATTCAAATTTTTTGCTGCTATATGCAGCCCAAAAGTTTGGGGTTGATACATTTTTTTTTTTTTTTTATGTTTTTGAAAGTCATCTCTCATGATCACCTGACCACAAGGCTGCATTTATTTGATTAAAAATATAGTTAAAACAGCAATATTCTGAAATATTATTACAACTTAAAATAACTGTTTTCTGTTTGAATATATTTTAAAATGTAATTTATTCCTGTGATAGCAAAGCTGAATTTTTAGCATCATTACTCCAGTCTTCAGTTTCACATGATCCTTCAGAAATCTTTCTAATATGCTGATTTGCCGGTCAAGAAAAAATATATATATTTTCAATGTTGAAAACAGTTTTGCTGCTTAAAAACCATGATGCATTTTCTTTCAGGATTCTTTAAGGAATACAAAGTTCAAAAGAACAGATTTTTTTTTGAAGTAGAAATCTTTTGTAACATTATAAATGTCTTTACTGACACTTTTGATCAATTGACTTTTGAACAGAAATGTACATAGCCTCAATACACATTCAATGTATGGGAAACAGCATTGAATCTCTTCAAAATACACTTGATGAGTTTCGAACTACATGGGAGTGTATTAATGAAGACAGGATTTTCGTTTTTGGGTGAACTGGACAGAATCAGGTTCTCTCTCAGCAGCCTATGGAAATACTGCAGTCGAGGGGAATTATTGGTCACCACAGGTTGTTTGGTAAGACCACAAGACTACATATCACATTACGGATTTCCAGTTCTCAAGGGCAAGACGTAGAGGAAGGGAGGGGGAACGGAGCGCCTCTCTTCCTCAAACATGCAGAGACAGTATTTCACAGCTACACGCTCCAGCTCATTATCCCTGACCCATGGTGTCGAATCAGTGCTCGGCGTCTGAGATTCCAGGCTCATTTGTTTTTCGAGCTGACCTGAGAAAGCCCCCACACGGAAACTGCTGAGACTGACAAACGCAGACACAAAAAAAGCCGCTCTTTTCTACCCTCAAACAGAAAATGAGAAGTGTGGTGCGTTTTCCACACCGCTGCGTTTTATGGGGGAAGAGAATGCTTTAAAATCACCCATTCCATCACGCAAGGCCCGCTGGAGAGGATTACACCTGTAGAGGAGCCGCGAAACGACTGCGGCTTGAGATCGGGATGGCATAATCCGAGGTGACACGCGAACATCTATTGCATTTTAGTAAATACAAACGTAAAAATAGATTCTGAAAACAATGTCACACAGGACACGCACTGGTTACTCCCTCTCATAAAAGTCCTGTAAACCTGATTCATGATTCTTAAACTGATTTATTTGGTCGTTAAAGGTGAAGTGTGCCATTTCTGCACTGCTAGCGGCATGAAATGAAACTGCAGTCTGTTTGAGGAGATTGGACATTGGCTTGAGTTTGAGGTGGGACTAAGCAAAGGAAGACGAAAAACTTTTGTGCAGACCTGCTTTGGCGCTGCTAATGGTGGAGGAAATGACATACTTCACCATTAAATATTATTCGTCCCTTGGAGATGATCACCCAGCGCAACGCTGGGAAATAAAACACAGCTCACAGTAAATTACACTGGCTAGTCATTTCTTTGACATAACTAGGAACCTTAATCAGATGTTAAGGGTAAAATCAATATGTGTTGACTGCAGTTAACGAGCAGTCATTAGATTTTATGAGGAACAATTCGAGTCTCTCAGGAAACAGTTCTCACTTCACACAGAGGAAAAGTGAATAAGAGAGAGTGCATTGCTGCAATCCTTTCAGTGAAAAGACATCCTGTAATAAGTACTTGTCATTAACTGCCTAAGCAGGATCAACTAGTGACAGAGCAATACGAAAAATAAAAAGAACAGCAAGATAAAGGAGTTATGGATGCTTTTTAAGCCAACCTCTGGTAACTCGTTACAAGGATATGAATGTTTGAGAAAACGGATTTATGCAAAGAAAACACTAAAGCATTCAGTCCGTTTGCATTTCTCTAGTTTGCTTTGCATTCATTTGTAGTGCAAACACCATTGTTTTTATCCTTCTTGATGTAGTGTTGTCAAAAGTACTAGTACGTTGGTACCAAGTTGATACTTACATTTAAAAAAAATTTTACAATACCAGCTTTTCTGCAGTACCGCTAATACAGAGTCCTGGGTCAATTCGGTTCCCGCTGCTTTCAAAAGCTCCCGTTTGAATGTGTGTGAGAACTCTGTGAATAGCATTAAAGATTTCTATTTACAACATGTTCTTGAAGCCTTGAGCAATGTAACCAATCACAGACATGTTTGTTGAGCATGTGAATGTAATAGCCAATCAGAGGTGTTTAGGTTACACAGAATTTGCTCAAAACACCGTAAGGTTAGAACAAACAAAGTATAAACACAATGGGCCTCATTTATCAATCTAACGTAGAAACGAGCGCAGATCGGTACGCACAAATCAACTTACGACAGAGTTCACGTGTGATTCATGAAACATTCGTATGCCGGCAATCTCGTCGTACGAATGATCGTATGTAGATAAATGTGGCAGCAGAAAACAATCGTCATTTGAATATCACGCCCCTAAAAACACCCTGGTTTAGAACCCCCGCCCCTAGAGTTTAGGACACGGAGAAACGAAACCCGGCCAAAAAGAGGAAGTAATCTCGTGAAAGAGAAATTTATCTTACTCCAAAAACACCCGTTAACCTTGTAGGCCTAATTGCAAACAATTAGGCTACATTAATATATGTAATTTATGTGTATTAAAATACTGGAACATATAAACAGCCTTTTTAGTTCCCCTCACTCTACAACAAATATTTTAAATTTAACGGTATTCAGAACAGAACAAGAATGAAAAATAAGTAGTTATAAAATGATATTTTAAACTGTAAAATAAACACAAATTAGGCTATAGTGGCATTCATTATAAACAGCATACAAGTGTCAAGCAAAACTGAAACGGCATTGGGCTCACGAGCCTGCCTCATACCACAAGAATCCAAATGTATAAATTTTTGCCATATTTGTAACATTTGTTTGCATAACTATTATTCATTATGTAGCCTAAACATGGCTTTATACTTCAGTCATGTTCTAATATCCGTGAAAAATCCTTCACGTGCAAAAATGTTTGTTTGGGCGCTGCACGCTGATTTTATACGCTAAGTTTGGTTGACTGCATTTTAGTTTGATGATGAATGACTGAAATGTCAGGCAACGCTAGAACTAATGTTGTTTGTGTGTGCGTGAGGCGCCTGTGCGATCAGATGGATTACATCAAATAAAGATATAAAGAAAAGAAATTAAATGCATTAAGAGTGTCACAAAAACTAGCGTAGCCTATACTTGTTGCACAGTATTTTTTTCCCCTTTTGTTAATCTTTTAATTATATTATAGCCTATTATATATTTTGTGTGATCCTAATTATTTTATTTTAATTATTTTATTCCTTTTTATAGACTTAATTTCTGTTTTTCTCCTTTCACAGAAGCACTGCAGGTGCATGATGCGACGATTGAATCCTCACGGTCTTGTTTATGCTGCTGCTATTCGCGCATATAAAGCTAAAAAGCCCTGTACAAAACAACAACAAAAAAAGGACATTCTAATCTTACTGGTTAACGATCGACTAATGAGCTTCGTTTGGCGGTCAGGAGTATAAGTGATATATTGTGCTGTATAGACATTTTTATTGTAGGATACATTGATTGTAACTTCTCTCTCTTTCTGTACTGTATTTTATGTACATAATTTTGAAGCTTTATTTTTACTATTTACTATTGAAGTTTTATATTTACAATACTCTGATGCATGCATTATTAAATCACAAAAATAAAACCCTATTCTTTTTTCAAAATAAGAATAAAAATCACTTCTAATCTTGAATTTGAGAGAGTAGCACATCTGTCCTGCAATGAAAGAGAGTAGTAAATATAAGAGGTACGTGATGCATTATCTACAGTATGTTGAAGTAATGTTGTCATAAAAAAACATAAGATTGCTCATAGAATTATAGGTAAGAGATGTAACGTAACCCTGAATCGTTAAAAACAGTTTTTAAAGATCTGTTCAATCTGCCAGTGAGCATTTATACGTTAAAAGTAAGCCCAGATCTGTCTTTATCCTATCATCTCCAGTACTATTAGCACCAACTGACCTGATCTCAGATCAGAAACTCTTAGCAACAGCTATTCATGTACGCACATGATAATATATTAACGCTGCCCCGGGCGTCTGTGAGACAGTGATGATTATCTCAATCAAGTACCATTCTCTTTGCAATTTATCTCTCTGACTGTCTCCATCTATCTCCGTTCACAAGGCATTTGATGCACTGCCAGGCACTCTTTCTGTTTGCTGGTGGGTGGTTTTGTAAGCCGGCATACAGCCACGGACCAAAGGGCAGAGAGGGAAGAAACAAAAAATGTTTTTTTCTACAGATCTCTGTATCATAACAAGAATCAATGTCTCTTCCTGAATCTTAAATGAATCTTACAGACCATCTTACACAGTACATGCTGTGGTCAGAGCTTTGTGAATTTGCACAAGCATTTATTTCTCTATGCTTCAACAAGGGATACAGCATACACGGGCTAATGTGTTTTGATGCATTTGTATTTTTATTGGATATGTGTATGCATTCATTTAATTTTCTATAGTTCAATTACAGACGAAGCAACCTCTAGGACCTGCCATATTCAAGTGGTGAACAAAAGTGAAGCAATCGTGTGACATGGCTGAATCTCCGATGCATTTAGTGCACTTCATTTGCAATACAATAATGACACTGGCATAAATTACTATGCATTTAGTTGTGATGTATATCAAGTAATACCCACACTGACAATATATACACAACCATCTTCAAAAAAAAAAAAAAAAAACTTTTCTATATGGTAGAATACTATACACATTGCTACTAAAAGTAAACTCAGGTATGTGGTCTAAGTCTTTACTGGAACATTAAATTTTACTTTTCTAAGCCACAATTATGGATCAGTTTTTAATTTAATGGAGCACAATTACACTAAATACCTAATTAGCGCCTCACATGCTTATAAGAAAGGCCTTTCTAAAGCAATTAAGCAAAAAGATTGTGTGGGATTTGGGAGTTTGGTGACTGTTGGTGTGCGCTGGTTTAATGAAACTCCCACTGCATCTGTTTCAAGCCAGCAAAGATTTGTTTAGCGGGCTGTGTATCACGCCAAACAGTGTGAACACCTATGTATGCGCGAATGTGTATTTTTATGTCGCTTATTCTTTCTCTTCTTCTTCCTTTTCTCCTGCCAATTACATAATTTAGTTAAGGATTCTAAGTTGAGAGCTACTCGACATGACATCATGAGCCATCTGTAGTATACTGGAGATAAGAGCGGCAAGTTTTTCTCAAGATTTAGCAGCCACGCAAACATCTCCAAACCCCAGGACGCCTATGCTGATTTCTGCCAATAAAACATTCAGAGATGTTAGCTAATTACTTGCAAATTGCATCTTTCTTAATAAACGAGCAAATACACTTATGAAGCAGTCTCTTTCTTCCCAGCTTTCTCAGTTTCTCGTTCTCTCTCTCTCTCTCTCGTTTTCATTGCTGTGAGCGAAACGGTACAGAAACTGAAAAGAGGTTTAAACTCTGTCCTTCTGTCATCATGCTTCTCACTACGAGATATCGTGCTGCTAAAAGGCCTTCCAATTTCTTAAAGAGAAAAGGAGCGAGATGGAGTGATAAGGCAGAAAAGTGCTGAGTGTGAAAGTGTGAAAAATGTGTTATCTGCTATGCTGGTCATAGCCCCAGCTCATCGCTCTGACAGAAACACTGACGTTCTCACGCCAATCCCTACCGGTCTCTGCAGAAATCTGGTGACACAACTCGTCTGAATATCTTCCTCCATGGCATGTTGATGTGTCTTTGATGAAGAGATGGCGCCACACTGCTTTTGCTGAGAAGCGAGACAGGCTTGATGCCTGATGACATACTTGAGTTTAGCCACAATCCCAATCCGTGAGTTGAAAAGTTAGTGTGGAATGATCACTTTTTGACCACATTTTTTGGATATTGCATAGGAAAAAGCATCACTCCACTTATAAAAAGTGAAAATTTGTAGTCTCTTCAGTTTAAGACACATTTATGATTCAATTTTACACTGTTCCTTCCCAGCACATACACTCTCAGTCCCAGTTACAAAACAATATGCTTTTTTTTTTCTTCTGTGAAACACAAAATGGACTACTTTTATAGTATTTGCTTGTTTTGTTGTGGTTTTGTTTTTTTGGAACTTGACATCTGTGGTCACTTTACAAATGCAGAATAAAAATTTAAAACTTAAAAACGTCAGTTACACAAATACACAGCATGTGGGTTTGAACCAACATGAAGGTGAGTAAATAATGACTTTCGAATATTACTTTAAGAAATTATGCTCAAACAAGAGCCTCAATCCCATTCCCCATTAATATATGAATAGTTGCTCAAAAAGAACATGCTCCATGCTATGCTGATGCTGCAGCTTATTATCAAACCACATATGCCTTAGTGTGTTAGAGCTCTTAGACCTTCAGTCACTCCCTTGGGCAAAGTGAACTCAAGAGTAACAGCCAGGAAACACATTCTATTGCATAAGTGTGGATTTAATTGAAGAATGGCTGCACCATGCCTAAAGCTGCAAACGGACTCTCTTTCGCACTGGTACACCATTTTTAAAGCTCTGTGGTTTTAGTTGGAGATCCTACAGCTGATTCTGCCCATTGAATCCTGGGAAATATTTTCAGTGGATCGCATGACGAGGTGCACATTGCCTCTGCAATAGCATCAAGTTGTTTCACGAGTAAATTACTTGTGCAACATTGCAACTGAGAGCAGTCAGATGAGAGAAAGAGATGGAGTGCAAATCTATGACAGCTATGTGACAAAGTTTTTTAACTGGTAGGATTAAAAAAGGTATAAGACTGAATGCCATTTTCCCCTACTTTCTTGCTACAGGATTCATGCTACATTCATCAACATTTTGAATATGACCAGTCATGTGAGTCTTTGCAAACCAACTTTCAAACCAAACCTTCAAACTTACCTCAAGCTGTTCATATATAAGACAAGGAAGATTGTTTATGTCTTAAAAATAAATCATTTGAATGCAAATTCTAAAACAAAATTCAAAAACAAATAACTAGATAAAACGCTCTGGCGTTTAAACACTTTCCATTCGATGTCGATTTGCCTGAGAGCCCCAAAAGATTTACATCCAATCCAGAGATGTGAATAACTGCACCTGCTACATTCGTTATCAAAAATATCAGTTCTGCGCAGCGCTCTTAAAACGGATTAATTAATGAGTCTGCACTCTCTCTGGACTCAAATCTGCTCTGCTTCTTTAGAGAAGCGCAAATGAGCTCAAGCTCTTGAGAAATAAAAATGCTTAATTCCTCACAGTGAACAGAAAAATACATATGCAAAATCGTCAACAAATCATATAACCTACATTTGCACATACATTGTTTAAAGAAGCAGATTTAGGATGAAGTTCAAAACCTTCTGGCAGACAACATTTTATCTCATTTTAATGTATACCAATAAGCAGGTACAAAGTTTTAACATTATTACTCTAGTATTTATTTATGTTACTTGCTTTAATTGGCTAGAAAGTAATTCAATAGTGACAATTCTTCAGTTTTACTAGTAATTAGCTACTAGTACTTCCAGTAGCGATTAGTGTATATTCAATTAGACGCTAGTAACATGACACTAGCATGAATATGTGACTAGTACACTAGAATTTACTGTCACTATTAACATTACAAGTTACATTTTATTTCACTTGTGATATGTAATATTAGTCTAAATGGATACTTTATGGTTCAATACTAGAAACAACGGGAACACACTAGTGTCTACTAAAAGGGTATGGTGTCTATGTAACTAGTACTTGAAAAACTTGAAAAGATACTAGCGAATATTTGAGAGGGGAAAATGCAATTTGTTACCAGCAACAAATGGAACAGTAAGTATTAGTATGTAATGGCTAAGCTGTTGTAACCAGTTCAATAGATAAAATAGCCGGACACTACTGAAACCAGAACTAGCCTAGTGTTTAAAGAATTGATACTTTTATACTGATAAAAATACTAGACGCTATTACTCGAATTAAATAAAGTAAAAGTATTTCTTGTTAATACGGCTTGCCACAATACACATGCATGTATTTGTAGAATGTTGGAATATGTTACAATAAGAGAATTGGGCAACAATAGGACAACAAAATAAACGTCCTTCAAATCATCTCCTTACTTAATCTTTCAACCAGTGACCGCGCGAAACAAACACGCAACATCGTGCACAAGAATTTAAGAGGTATGTCCGAATAGTTTGACAGGAGACAGCGGGACTTACCTTGATCAAGTAGCCGCAATGAGTGCTGGAAGGACGGGTCCAGAGAATCCTTCTCCGCCATTAGTTCTGGCAAGTACTTTTCGTTATCCATCTCGCCCCGTGCTTTTTGTCCGACAAAAAGCAATTGTCAGTTGTAAAAGGAGAAATGTAAGATCCTGCTGTTGTCCTAAAGCAACCCAGACAAGATGCGCACCAGTCAGAGATTCTATCAGCGGCCGGTGAGCATCTACAAGATAATGTGGAGTTTGCTTTTTTCTTTAGGTGCGATGGTGATAACTACTGTCCATGCGCTTCCCAAATGGTTCGCTTGTAGCCCATCTGCAGGAAATTCGCCGATGCCTCCGTCCAGTCAGAGTCCTCCAGTCAGACTGCCGCTCTCAACTGTAAACAACTGCTTTGAAGCTCCCCCTGTTGTATCCACGGGCAACGACTGCAAGTACCAGATCCTCAGTTGATTGGATGTAGCTGGTGCCGTTTGGTGAGATATCGGATACCCAGATGTCAATCATTCCCTGAGGGCGGGGCGGGTGTGGAATTGTCCGAGGTGCTGCAGTTTCTCGCGAATGTGGTGATTAGACATGGGAATCGGAAGGAATCTTGATGTTTGTGATTCTAGTTCAGATTCAATTTCATGCCCTCAACGGTTCCATTAACGATTCTTTTTTAGTTCTGTGGAAGACATTTTTGGGAAAGCATTTGTTGGCGCATTTAATCTCCACATCAGTCTGTTGCCAGTGAGATAAATTCAGATTTCAAATGGTGTTTACATAATTATTCATGACTTTCGGGGTCCTATAGAGGTGACTAACACAAAAAAAAAAAAATTTAATATTTAATCCATTTTTAAAGAATACCAACAAAGCCATGTGTATCAGTCAGCATAAGTCAACATGCTCAACAGTTCTCAGTTTTATTTGGAGACTGAAATTACGAAAGTAATAACCTTCAATGGTTCAGTCAGCAACTCAATCAAAAGTGATTTTGACTGACCAGTAGAAACTGGCTCATCGCAGAAATTTTCTTTTGTGTCATTTGTTTGGGATTTGGACAATATTGGCCAAGCTTGGTGTATTTTATTCACTAATGCGACTAATCAGATTGTTGCACTGTATGGTTTTAGTACATCATTTTAGTACAGTGTTCGGTCTGCATCAGCGGAGGAATGCATGTTCAAGAACCTTTAATGGAATCTAAAGCAGCGAAAACCATTCTATATTATTTTTAATGTAATCAGTTCTTATTAAGAATGAACAAAAACAATGAATAGCTAATTTAACTAATAATAACTGAATAAGTAGTGATTTGCGATATCTTGGCAAGAGGCCTTACTAAAAGACCTTGGGCTGATTTGGCAGATTTTAACGTGTAAAATTGAGTCTCAGTTTTGAGTCTCTCTTGTTTCTTACTTACCCGCTATACTTCCGTGAAAAGATTTCAAATTGTGGAACAATTCAGAAAAGAGGTGATCACAGCTGTTCCAAAAAGAAACTATCATTTCAAGTGTTACTGGAACTACCAGTGCAAAACAAGATTTGTGCATACCTGCACAAACACAGAGAGAGCACAATGATTCGTGAGCCAAAAGATACAGGTATATGCAGACCACATAAAGTATAACAAAATACATACATTCAGAAAAACACATACATCTGTGTAACCCACAACATTAATACCCAAATAAGGTCAAAGTGGTCTCATGACTGCAGGCTTACCAACCGCAGAGTTACTCTGCCTCCATGTCAAAACGCAGCAGCATTAGACGCCAATCAAAACTGATGTGTTGCCATGAGGGACATGCCACACGCATGGCCAGTAGCTGCAACAGAGACATGCCCCAAATTAAGATTTTTTTAAATGAACAGCTGAAATGTAGGGGAAAAAAGTGAGCTGTTTTACTGTAATGCCTGACCTCCACAGACAGCCTGGGGAGGGTTAAACTTAACTCAAGAGCGAGTCATGTATCTGTAAAATGGTAGCTCAACGCTTACTGATGAGGTTATGCATGGGTAATATGACAGATTGAACACAGGAAAGAGATGCTGCCAGTATTTCACTGGGGAGCGATCGGCCTGCTCATTGAGTTATGTTTGGTAGCACCATGTATGTGGTAGTGTGGTATACATTCATAGTTTGCTCCCTTTGTTGTCTCCTGGATTCAGTCATTAAAAATTGATTATTTTGGTAAAAGCACTCACAGATTACTTTCCCTAAAGAGACACAGCCAAAGGAAGAGCAAAAATGCATTCACCGCTGTGCCCTTTTTCCTGTTTGGAGGGGAAGAGTGGGCGAAGAGGTTAAAGATCACTGTAGGAGCATCTCATACACAGTTAATCAAAAATCTGAACTAATTTATGTTGGAGAATTTTTTCATACCTAATCAATGCATGGTTCAGTCACTGCAGTGCATCACATCATGAATCTCCTTCCATGAGCAGATCGACAGAGCAATCCAGAATATTTTTGCAGAAATTTATTCAGGAACATCTGGACATGTTCTTCATTTTTAAAGTAATGCAGTAATGCTATGCAGTCTTGACTGATCTGCATTGCATTAGATTACATTAGGCGTACACTATCTATCTATCTATCTATCTATCTATCTATCCAATCTTGAACAAAATACACCTCACCTTCATTTCTAAAAGATGCCATAACAGTTCACTGGACATATATGATGTTTGGTCCAGGTCTCCACCGCACTGTGCAGATAAAAGTGTCCGATCATTTGCACCATGTGTAGTGTGTGATTAATCAGATCTCAACTCCCATTAGAGGCTCACACTCTCAGCAGGTTCTTTCTCCTCACTGCTAATGACCGAACTCAAGAGTCACCACAAAGGAGCACCATGGAGAGCCTTCAGGTCACAGTTTTGTTCAAGGCCATTTTATATCCGTTTGTCAACAAACAAAAAGAGAGGTCGAAGAGCCAAATGAAACAAAGTCATCTAGTGGCGAAGTGGGCTGTCTCATTATACCAGTCAGGGGAAGTTCTCAAGTTTTCAGTTGTCAGAAATGGAAAAATATAAAGGTGGAGGCTTAGGTGGGTGTATTGGACTGTAGGCTGCGGAAACAAGTTGCATAACTCTGAATGTCAGAGTTCTGATGAGCCAAGCCCACTCTATTCTCACCAACCCCGATCCACGGTTTTGAGACCGAAAAAAAGTTCTATGTATATCAGCACTTTTATGTTCATCCGCATCAAACTTTGAGGTGACGCCCAATCTTGAACAAAATACACCTCACCTTCATTTCTAAAAGATGCCTGGACAGTTCACTGGACATATATGATGTTTGGTCCAGGTCTCCACCGCACTGTGCAGATAAAAGTGTCCGATCATTTGCACCATGTGTAGTGTGTGATTAATCAGATCTCAACTCCCATTAGAGGCTCACACTCTCAGCAGGTTCTTTCTCCTCACTGCTAATGACCGAACTCAAGAGTCACCACAAAGGAGCACCATGGAGAGCCTTCAGGTCACAGTTTTGTTCAAGGCCATTTTATATCCGTTTGTCAACAAACAAAAAGAGAGGTCGAAGAGCCAAATGAAACAAAGTCATCTAGTGGCGAAGTGGGCTGTCTCATTATACCAGTCAGGGGAAGTTCTCAAGTTTTCAGTTGTCAGAAATGGAAAAATATAAAGGTGGAGGCTTAGGTGGGTGTATTGGACTGTAGGCTGCGGAAACAAGTTGCATAACTCTGAATGTCAGAGTTCTGATGAGCCAAGCCCACTCTATTCTCACCAACCCCGATCCACGGTTTTGAGACCGAAAAAAAGTTCTATGTATATCAGCACTTTTATGTTCATCCGCATCAAACTTTGAGGTGACGCTCTGTATGTTTACTGTGTGGACGGAAAGCTTCAAGCAATCGATGAAATGTTTATTTATAGGTACCAGTGGGTTGAGTAAATGGTGTGGTTAGTTTTGGGAACAGCTAAAGTTAGAGACAGGAGACAGTTAGCTGGTATTGTATACACTGCAAACTAAGGGATGAAAGAAGGTTAGCACTATTTGTTCGTACCTTAAAAACAGCCTTCAGATGCAATCACATTAATTTTTACAAAATTACTTCTGACCACGCAACACTACAAACCACAGAGCTTTAAAAAATGACCTCTTTAAACAGCCAGAAGGTCAACAATCTCTGATATTCACCTACTGGTCAAATGTCCTTTGGTTATGCAAATTTGCAGGACAGAGTTAACCAAACTTGTACTTTGAAAAAAAGAAAAAACTTTGTCACTTGTGCTTGTGTTTCCAGTCTTTAGTGCTCACACATGCATGAAAATATAGTCCGTCGGCACCTTTAAGAGACAAAAAAAAAAAGGACATGGTAAGAATTTGAAGACTGCGACCCAGCATACATGATCACGGCAATTTTGAATTATGATACCTGTGTACACATGTCTGCCTCTGGAAAAAAAAGGTCATTGCAAAGCTTAAGGGGCAATGTTTTAATCTCTGCGAGGGACCATTAAAAACAAGCTCAGAAGCACTAATCTCCTTCTCTGAAACATGACTTATTTATAGATATGGTTGCCATCTGGTGCTGTTCTTCTCCAACGTTTCGGCACAAGATAAATCTGCTCCATTAATGGGCTCTTGTCTTTGCATCCTGCTCTTAATTGCAATATATCACACCATAAAACAATAAATAAACTTTGCTGAGTTGGTTACGATATGCTAGTTGTTTCACGACGCACAGCCAAACGATTGCATCCCAGTGGTCGTTACTGTGACAGAGAGTGGTTTTAATCATATCTTAGGGAGGTTACCTGCTTGACAGCGCTGCCAGGAGACTCTCCATTTAATATCTGTCTCATAAATACCACCTTAATTACACAGCCCAGGGGAAATGACTAACACCCAAGGGCGTTGTGATTCTTTTTGTCCTAACAACAAGAAGCCAAACATCTGCAGGCATTTGTTTTCACTATAAAGCCATTAGAGTATGACAGAAAGTCACTCAATTTTAAAAACACAACTGTGTTGTCATTTTAACTTTCTGACTTTGCTTTGTTTTGTAGTCCTGTATTTTAGTAATGATGTTAAGTTTAAAGACCTACACGCGTCTTTAACGAGTAAAAACTGTTAGCATATGCATGCCTTCGCGACTAATGAATTCGTCTCCTGACAGGAACAGAGCTCACCTCAGGAATGAAGAGTGCTGACATATATTTAGCAGCTAATTTGAACGTTTTACCACTGTCACGGGGAGGATCTTACAGCCCGCGTGCCTT
Source organism: Sinocyclocheilus rhinocerous (assembly GCF_001515625.1). NCBI lineage: Eukaryota > Metazoa > Chordata > Actinopteri > Cypriniformes > Cyprinidae > Sinocyclocheilus > Sinocyclocheilus rhinocerous. Next base: position 1,384,110 of record NW_015668442.1, read on the forward strand.
TCACTACTATCCCATCGCTCACGAGAAGAAATCACACAAAGCCCGCTTAAACGTGACACCGGCACGCGTGCGAAAAAGGCGTGAGTTTTGGGAAGAGGAACGCGCGCCTGTATTGAAAGTGGCAACACTGGCTCCGTGTGGCCATAACAGGTACTTCCGCTCGTTTAAGGACGACTAGGTGAGTCAAGCTCACTTAAAGTTCAGTTTAAACCTGATTGACACCTCATTGGGTAACTATTTGATCTCCAACCTGCTCTCAAGACTTTAATACCGCAAAAATGTCGATTTTCTATGCTTGTCAGTCAAGACAGAACCGAATTAGTGATGATTATAAATTGTGATTATGAATGTTGACTTTTGACAGTTGTTTGTAGGCTATATGCATTCTGTGTACTGTTGATGAAGAATAACTTGAAAGATAATTTCATTTAGCCGTCAGACAACTGACTTTGTTTGCTGTGGTCCTGGTTATCATAGCTATTTATTAATTTATATGAGGAAAACAAAAAGCTATTTCGAATGGATTTGCACATTTTCTCAAAGAGAAATATTCCCAAAACCTAACAGATTGAGATATGGTTATTTGACTATATCATATGGCGATTACCAAAAAAGTATATTATTAGCCTAATATAAAATTAACATGAATAATAATTGAAATGCTCCCCTTAATAATGATTGCTACACCCTGAATACGTGACGTAACAGTTCTGTTAGGTACCAGTGACCAAACTGACTCATGACAGAAACACAGTAGCTCTATGAGTAACTTAAAGAAGGACCTTTGCGACACACTCGCACACACACAACCCATCTGTTGAATGGCCATTCAAACTGATCTCGCAGGCCCTGATCCATCATAGGAATTGATCTCCCTTCCTCCCTTTCCCCCTTTTACTCTCTTTCTCGCTCTCTCATTCTCTAAAGGAAATCGTAATGAGGAGCTGTCAGCTCAATCCAGGTAAACAAATCAATGGCACCTAGACTGGAAGCACTCACAAGGTCAACTGTCTCTCACCCTCCCTCTGTGTTTATGATCTATCTCTCACACACATTCTCTCTACCTTTCCATTTTCCCCTTTCATAGCCCCGCTTGAGTTCCTGGTTGCACGGGGACCAAACCTGACCTCTCCTCTTCTCTGAATCTCAGACAGGAAGACCTGTCAGCAGTCTTTTAATTTATGTCTCCATTTGACATTCCACATGATGATTTTAGGTTTTAAATGCATTGGAAATGATCATTTTGCCTTGAAGGATCGTACTCTTGAAACTCTACATCATTTCAGATGCTAAGATAGAGCGCACAAAGTCTTCAGATGCCAGGGCATCACAAGAATCCCATAATGCTATGCATACTCCATAACATACACCCACATGCAGTGCTGGGTCGATTACTTACAAATTCTGTTACTTATTACAAATTACATGATGGAAATTATAATCAGTAATTTAATCTAGATTACTAATTTTAGATAATATATTCCGACGCCTTTTGGATTACTTTTAGATTATTTTTGACCTAACTTGTTTATATATTTAAATGGGATTGTTATAGAAAATAAAAAAGGAAAGAAATTATATATCCATTAACCAACTCAGAGGGACTGGTTTGACTGACAAAAAGTTTGGGAATCCCTGCATCACATGAACAAACATTAGTAAACATGAAAACAGCATTGGCATGGTCAAAGTCTTACAGGTTTGAAATATTTCTGTCAGTTAAACATCAGCAGTGTTTAGTAACGTGCAATTACAAAAACTTTTGTCCTCAAATTCAGTTGCATGGATTGCAGAGTAATGGCGATTTTATATTTTATGCATACTCAACTGTATTCAATATGACACACAGTAAAAAAAAATTTGGAAAGTAAAATTTTATAGAAAAAAAGAAGAATTAGGGAGAATAACTAAATGCTGATTAATTTAGTGCCATTGTGTGAATAATCTGTAATTATAGAATCCATAAAAAAGTAACTGTAATCTGATTATGAGCATTTTAAAACAATATCATCTAATTACAACTATTACATTTTTGGAATCTGATCCAGATTATATGTAATCAGTAACTATCCAGTACTGCCCACCGGTATGCATCTGGGGTTTGTTTATTTATTTATTTACTAATTAATTACTTGGCTTCTCCTTCTGAATTGTCCATAATATGTTGCATTATATTAGAAAGAAAAGTAAGATGGGACTGGATTGGAAAAAGTACTAAAATGAAGTGGTTTGTTGTTTAAGAGACAGACCAAGTTACTACAATTTGATAACACTTCACGAAGACACACACTTTAATTGTTATATTTTAAATAACCTGCACAGGATAGTACATTTAAATAACCTATACAGGAATGTACATTAAGGAAGTAAAAAGCATAAAGTCAACATCAAAATCTAAATTTACCCTATCTTTTTATAAGTTAAATAATTATTCATTATCTGTTTCTAATCAACACCTGGTGAATGAAAAAAAAATCATGCAGGATGACACAAATCAGGCTTTGATTCTCTCATTATAAAAATTCAATAACCTATTTTGTAAAGAGGACATGAAATTTTTCACAACTTATGCAGTATAATTAAGTACAAAAAAAAAACCTCTCCTCACGAATTCAGACAGGCTGAAAAACAGTGGGTTCTTAATTAAATTACACAAACGGAGGTCTCCTCCTGGAGCAAAAACGTCAAAATCTCAACCTTTCATAAGTCAGTCTAACCAGAGATGACTCGAAATGCAATTAACCTATTTTTCTTATTGTAAGCAATGAATGGAGGCTAGAGGTGACACCTGCATGTCTTGGCCTGCCAGGATCGTAGCGCAATAGAATAAAGTCGGTGAAATCCACACGTCCATCAAACCCTGTAGGGGGGGGGGGGCATTGGGAAAAGAAGAGTGTAAGGAGAGAAGTGGAGAATGAGAAAAAAAGTGGAAGGAGAGTGAGATTTCGAGAGCGAATGGTGGCTGTCAAAAATCCCTGTCAGGCAGCAGAAGGTGATATGGCTCCTTCCCATAAATTCCTGTGATTATGGAGGGAAATCTGTGAGGAACATGCAGTCATTGCCACAGTTAACGAATGAACTGCTGTGATGGACAAGCATAAAAATGGCTCCCAGAAAGTGCTATGTCAAATCAATGTTCTTCTGTTGTTGTTGTGAGCTTCAAGATTACTTATAGACTTGATGCTTTGACATTTTTGTGGCTAAAAATCATCACTAGAAAAGTTGCTTTAATTTTTAGGCTTTTCAGATGTGATTTTAGGTTGTCAGCGGTATGACAACTGGTTGAAAACTCCAGTCAAATATGACTGAACTAATATTAGTCATATACGGGCCACTTGAATAACCACTTAATTATCTTTTGTGTCGTCAGAAATGAGAATCTGTCTCAGCATTTTGACTCGAATCTACACTAATACGTTGCGTTAGCTTCAGCAAAACGAAATAGCAGAAAATGACTGAAATAATTCAACTTCACGGCATTTGATTGGACCAGAGTGGTTCAAAATTGGTTTAAAACTCGGCTTTTTGAAATAGCAACAAAGTTTGAAACAATTATAAATACTTGAACATAGTCAAAGTTGCTTTTGCTTTCAGTACAAAAGCACATGAAATTCTCCATGTACCTTAAGAAAGCATCAACTTAAGAAAACATCCATGTAACATTTTTCTGTACATTTTGCAATTTCTCAAGAAGCATATTGAATAACTGCATGAAGCGGCCAGGAGTGGGATGTATGCAAACTTCAAATAGTCGTGATGGTCTGCTTGAGAGGGTTATTAACAGAGTTTAGAAATAAGGAGAATTCAGGTTGGAGTGCTTCCTCCTCCAGATCTACAGGAACTGCTCACTGTGTGGGAAGCAGGTAGGAGGGAGGGCCTGCTCCTCTGCCTCAACTCCTTCCTCTTTCTCTCTCTCTCTCTTTCTCTCTCTCCCTGCTTCTTCTCTCCGAGGAGTCTTCCAGCATGAGTATGGGGGCGTATTGATAGATTCAGAGAGTAAGAAGAAATATTGCATTTTTTATTCAGTCAGGCTTCTAAATGTTTCTGACTCTTTCTGAAGGCAGTGAGAAATTAAATAAAGTAAATTAAGTATTACTATAAAAGTGTATATCATATTTTTAGACATGCTCTGGTCAAACTCTGTCATGTAAACATTGAAAATGAACAAGATGGATTTAATATTTTAAAAGGATTGGTAGTTACAGTATCTTATGTGTCACTTTTTTTCTTATTTATCTTTTGAAATTCATACTGAAAAATACTGATTTTTGTAATTTCATTAAATAAAACGGCTGTTTTAGAACAACACAATCTAAACAAAAAAACAAACAAAAGAAAAAAAAAAGAAAAAACATAATTCACCAGATCTAATGCTAATACTTATTTATATTTGTGCTGTTTTCCTCCAAAACAATGTCATTATGGAACTGCCTTTTGTTTTTTAAAGAGATTCTGCAAAACAATAAAATAAATAAATAAATGAGTTACTGTGGACACAGGAAAACCAATAAATCCATCAATTAAATCACCAATTAAAATGATATTCTCAAGAAAACATGTTTTGATTGTGTATTTTATATATTATATTGGATATAGTATATAAGCATTCTGATTAGGGAAACTAAATTAACAGTTTTTCATGTTAGAAGTTATTTTGGCACTCAGAGACATGACAAAATTGATCATCCAATCAAACCAAAGTAGTGTAATGATTTAAACAATAGAAAACTAAATAAAAGGATTTCCTCAGAAATTGTAAGATATAATAGGGACATGAAATTGTGTTACATAGCAGAAATGACCTAGCAATAGATCACTTCTGGAGTCTTTAAAATTGCTGTTATGCTTTTAATGCTAAATTTTGCATGTGTACTTTTGGAAATGGCTACATATTCAAACAAGCAAAAGCTTATTTATCTCTCAGAGCCAAGTAAAAAAAGGAAATTTAAAGACGAGGAGTGTTTGAGGGAGAGAAACACAGCAACACTGACGACACTCATTCACCGGCTATTCCCACTCATTTAATCTTCTTTCTCTTGTTTTTCATTCAGTGCCACATCTACTTTGTCAAACTTCTTATTTTTGCCATAGTTATCATTTAAAAACCTGAAACACTGTGTACGTACCTTGTCCCGGGAGGTGCCACCTGATAACACAAATCTTGTGTTCTTCTAAAGCGTCCTATCTGGAGAGACAGCACTTCAGAGAAGATAAAGCGGGTTTACGTTAAACTCGAATCCTGAAAGACCTGATAAACGGAACAAGCTTATCTGTATTCTGTGGAATGTTACACATTTTTCTTAATCTCTCACATTCTCTCTCCTACAGCCCCCCAATCTACACTAAAAAGCGAGCAACACGACGTCACAAAACTAGATTGTTCCCATTACAATCAACGGAACTGTCTACACTGCAAGTGTGCGTCAGCATCGTTGATTATAATGAGAGCAACCTCCAAAATTGCCCGTTACCCCATATATAGTACACATTTTTGTAGGGGTGTCTGAAAGCCATGAAAGCCTACACAATAAATAGTGTAGTCATTTAATCCTATAATGCACAGCAATAAAAAGTGCACAAATAGGCCATATAGTCCATGAATGCAGATGAAAACGAGGCTGTGAGGGATAGACTGTATAACTGCATAATGGTCCTAGATCAGAGATCACATGCAATTTTCAAAAATCACAACTTTCAAAATGTTTTGTCTAATAAGAATTTTTGTCTAATTAAATTTATTTATTTATTTATTCATTTGTAATAGTAGTAGTATTTTTTTTTTTTTGGAAAGATGTTTTGCCAGCTGGACAATTGACTGCTGTTAAACAACAGTACAATCCATTTAACAAACTGCATTTCTGTCGCTCACAGCCTCGTTTTCCTATTAAAAATTAAATATGTTGTTACCCTGACCAAGGTCTATAGCAAAAGAATACCTATAACAATGCACTGCGATGTTTGAGTTGAATTCTAGCATCTCCTCTGAAGATACACTCTTAAAAATAATGGTTCTTTATTTGCATCTGTGGTTCCACGAGGAACCTTTAACATTTATGGAATCTTTCCATTTCACAAAAGGTTCTTTACAATGGAAAAAAAGTTATTTAGATTATTTAAATATTCTTCACACCAAGAAAAAAAAAACTGTTATTTTAAGAACTGCTTAAACAAAGATTCTTTGTGGAACCTAAAATGGAATCACTGCACCTTTTGAAACCTTTATTTATAAGAGAATAGTCAATAGATGCCCCATATAACTTATGTGGTCAAACAGCAAACATATTTTGAAATCATACACTCTTAACAATAAAGGTCCATTATTGGCATTGACCATTTCATGAAGAATCTTTAACATCCATGGAAACATTTTATTACACAAAAGTTTCTTTACAGTGGAAAAAGTTTCCTCACAAATGGTTCTTTTAAGAACTGACCACTGAAAGGTTATTTGGGGAACCAAAAATGGTTCTTCAATGGCATCACTGTGAAAACCACCTTTATGGAACCTTTATTTTCAAGAGTGTATCTCGATAATATTTGCAGCTTAAGTGATGTGGTGTCATGATACCGCTACTGTGAGGAGCACGGAGCGAAGAATGAGAAGACGTGGAGTAAACTTCAAACGAACAGACTTTAATAAACATCCAAGGAACCAGGAAAACACACGTAGCTGGGAAAGACAAACATTCAATACCAGACAAAGAAACATGGAAAGACACAGGGCTTAAGTAATGGGAATAATTACGGGAATAACGAGAAACACCTGGAACTAATGAGGGAACACCTGAAATCAAGGAACACAATGAGACATGGGAAAAAACACACAGAAGAGTCCAGGGGCGTGACATATCGGCCCCCTCCCGGAAGGCGCGTCCTCGCGCCTTAGAACAACCGAGGGGGTGCACGGGTGGGAACTTGGGAGGAGGCTTGGGAGGAGGATGGACACCCAGGAGTGGGCGGGCAGACAGAGTCTAGGGGCTAGACATGGGAACAGGAACTTTCTCTGAGCTAGACAGAGAAACAGAAACTTTCTTGGGGCTAAACTCGGGGACTGGAGCCCTCGCTGGGCTAAACTCGGGGACTGGAAACCTCTAAGGAACACAATGAGACATGGGAAAAACACACAGAAAGAGTCCAGGGGCGTGACATATCGGCCCCCTCCCGGAAGGCGCGTCCTCGCGCCTTAGAACAACCGAGGGGGTGCACGGGTGGGAACTTGGGAGGAGGCTTGGGAGGAGGATGGACACCCAGGAGTGGGCGGGCAGACAGAGTCTAGGGAGGTGACGATGGAGGGAGGAGCCCGAGGTGAAGACGGAGAGCCAATGAGCCAGGGTGACAGGGAATATCAGGAGGGCCAAGGCAGAGCGGATGGCGCCAGCGACTGACGTGGAGGTGTGGATCCAAAAGGCCACGGTGGAGCCGGAGCGACAGAGGACTGAGGAGGAGCTGAAGGAATGAAGGAGCCGGAGGTACGAAGGGACGAGGTGCAGCCGGAGAAGTGGAGTCCCGAGGCGCAGGATGGTCAACGGCAGACCAAGGCGGAGCCGGAGGAACCTCTCTGGGCTAATCTCGGGGACTGTATAATCAGTTCACCCTCAGCCGCGGTGCAGTGGGTGGAGCTCCACTCCGCGTTCTCACCATCCATCATCACTTGCAGCTCCGGCTCCGCGGCGATCCGTTGCTCTGTCGCTCCGTGCGGCGATGGCTCGTCGGCTGCGGCGAGCTCGGGCTCTCTGTCAGCGGTGGGCTCTAGCATGCGCTCCGCACAGCGGGGAGATGGTGTGCTGGGCACTGGGTCCGGGGTGGCACTTCACAAATGCGGCGAAACTCGCTCGAGGGCCTTCGGTACGAAGGGACGAGGTGCAGCCGGAGAAGTGGAGTCCCGAGGCGCAGGATGGTCAACGGCAGACCAAGGCGGAGCCGGAGGGACGAGGGAGCCTGGCGGAGCTACGGGGAGATGGTGTGCTGGGCACTGGGTCCGGGGTGGCACTTCACAAATGCGGCGAAACTCGCTCGAGGGCCTTCCTCGGACGACAGCGCTCTGTATGCCGGGTTTAGACTGGCATCATAGAAAGCAAAGAGTGCATCGTCCGGGTAGCTGGAGAGGTTGGCGAGGACCAGGAACAGTCTGGTGTGGCCCTCGAGCAATCTTTCCCCCTGCTCCAGCAGGAGGAGGAGGTACTCAGGGTGGGCGAGGGGATCCATAGGGAAACACTACGGAAACAAAATACTGAGCAAAAAACGGAAACAAAAACGGAGGGAACACACGGAGGTAACTGTTTCGGTCTGGTATTCTGTCACAATGTGCCTACTGTGAGGGAACGAGAAGACGTGGAGTAAACTTCAAACGAACAGACTTTAATAAACATCCAAGGAACCAGGAAAACACGTAGCGGGGAAAGACGAACATTCAATACCAGAGAAAGAAACATGGAAAGACACAGGGCTTAAGTAATGGGACTAATTACGGGAATAACGAGAAACACCTGGAACTAATGAGGGAACACCTGAAATCAAGGAACACAATGAGACATGGGAAAAAACACACAGAATGAGTCCAGGGGCGTGACATGTGGTTCCTATGGGCAAAGATGGCAAAATCGAATTCACATACTTTCGATAGCTTTCTCCAGCTATTTCAGACCTCCTTGGACACTGCAGTTTTGCAGTAATTAGAAACACCTACTATATATGTTTTTCCTACTACTTGTTTCACTTCTGTTTCAGTTTTTATAACCATTTCTTACTATGTGTAAGTAAGTTGTTGTTTTTTTAGCATGTAAGTTTGGCAGTGTTATTTTTTAGGATTACTGAAAAACTACTGTCGTTTGATTTGTATTATTTGTATTTGTTATTTATTTTAATTTTAGTTAAATTATGTCTGAATTTATTATGCCTGTATAGGTCTTTT